>NC_089278.1:18997888-19077807 GCF_963678975.1 Dysidea avara
AATACGGTTTGGATGATCAATTTTAACATTCCTTGGTACTGAAAATCGAATAATAAGATTGAAACTTTCATTGCACTCCTGTACATGATCATCAATTATTGGAATATTCAATGGAATACTAGTCACTCCAGCGGGAAATGAGACGGTGTATGGTCCAGAATCATAATCAACACCTCCTGTAATATTCTCACTGTTAACATGTTGTTAAATATGATGTTGGTCAACTTACCAACTGCTGTCTTGTTCTTGTTTCTAACTTGCAGAGTAACATTAGTTGATGATGGTTCACTGAGAACTAGTACAGGTTGTGCTGGTCCTTTATCTTCATCAACACTGTATGTTGACTGGTTGAAGCTTACAGTAATGGCTAATCACATAAAGTTTTGAAAAGTGACATTAAATGTGAACTGTAAGATACTGTCATAATTATCAATTTCAGTATAGAACTAATAGTTGCATGTGCAAAATCCTTACGTGTGCATGTGTGTGTGTGCGAAACGCGCGTATACATGTGTGTGCGCATGTGTGTGCATGTGTACGTGTGTGTTTGTCATGTGTGTGTGTGTGTGTGTGTGTGCACGTGCGCATGTGAGTGTGGCAGCACAGCCAAGGCAGCATAGCTAAGTGAGCATCGGCCTGGTAATCAAAAGGTTCCTGGTTCAATTTTTGGTTATGCTAATTTAGTGTTGTTGTTTCCTTGAGCAAGAAACTTTACTCACATTGCTCCAGTCTACTCAGCTGTAAGGTACCTGGGGATGCAAATGCCCAACTGTCCTTGTCTAGCTTAGTGGTGTTGGGATTGATGTGGATCTTTGGGTTCCACCACCTCTTTCCGTGAGACCTGGGCTGCCCTCCTGCGGGTTACTAGACCTGCCCCAGGAGTACAAGATTCAAGTGCCTGAGTGGTCCACAGGCATCCTAGTGCTGGTTTGCTGGATGGCAATACCTGGAGGAGAATGTCCTACTCCCATATACCCTACTGCTGTAGAAAGTAGAGGTGCACTGATAATCGGATCGGCTAAAATATCAGCTACCGGTATGGTAATTTTTACCAATATCGGTATCAGTACAGAACAGCAGGAGACCGATATCGCTACCAATATTTATACAGCAGCAATAGTTTGTACATAAATGGATTATGCATTGGTTTTCTATGCTATCCATGTGGCTCTTTAGTGCCAGTGGCTTATTGTTCACTCTGCAACAAACGCTATGCTAAGAGAAGCCATATAAATACACACAATTCTAGTGTTTGTTACTGGAAAGCTTATCACAGTCTTTACAAATGACGTAGTTATAGAGTACCTTTGTAATAAAAAGAAGGGTCACAAGGAAACTTGCTGTACCAGCTTTCTCACAAACCATTAGAATGTGGAGTAATGCAGAAATATCTGTTTAAGGCTTCATGGGAGTATATATAAAAATACTTGTGGATGCCTAATTGTCTGGATTACACAATAGAAGCCCAAGCTGTATGCCACCACAGGCAGAGAATACATGCACATGTTGTTGTAGGGGTAAGTAAATGTACACTTTTGTTTGCTTAAAAAATATCGGATCGACTATTGGTTATCGGCTTTTTTTGAAAACCCATATCGGTACACCTCTAGTACTAGAAAGGCATAGGCTATCATTAATTGAACGTAACATCAATTGTATGCATACCTAAAAATGTGACCAGAAATTGAACCAACTCAAGCTATCACTGTTTTACAATGAACTACAAGCATGCCATCAGAGTTTAGAGGCATTTTTACTAGAATGAGAATATGCGCATGTCTGCCCAGAGTATTTGTGTGTGTTTTGTGTGTGTATCATATCATATTGACATAGTGTGTGATCTATTATTACAGGACCTTCAGTGTGCATACTAGCAAGTAATTAAGTAGTGTATTGTTTAACTAACTCAATGTTCTATCTACAACAATATTGATGTGCAGAGAAAAACATTAAATGCCACAATAGAAAGCTTCATAAATTTACATACAGTAAAGATGATGTCATAACTGCAAAAGTAACACTAGCATCTCCTTTGGTCTGCTAATAATTATTCTGTTTATAGAGAACTTTAAAGCAGCAAACTTCCATTCTATCTAAGGTCATATTTATGTGACCTCCAATAAAATTGCTACTTAATGTGTGAAATTCATATGGGTTGAAAGATCACAACTTTTGAATTAGCCTAGTACCACTAAACACCATTCTTGTTAAGTACCACTAAACACCATTCTTGTTAATCTATTTTGAAACTAGCTGGTGACCTGGTATTCACCCTGCACCCCCACCTACCACTCAAATGTGAAGACTCATTATAACTGAAGAAAAGCTATGATGGAAAACTCTATTACGTTAGGTATTTAAACACTCTTAAAGGCTACGGATAGTTTTGTTTTCTTTTGATGAAACTTTTCAGTGCATATATACCAGTTACAACACTCTATATATCATAGTTGCCAATGCATGCACATAAATGGTTAATTTCATATCACAATAAAGCTGCTTACGATCATCATCCCATATGGTAACTTTAGATTGAGGAGGACTACCAAGGATAACATTGTCAGGCAATGCTTTATTGCTAATAGTGAGAATAAACTTCTCATTAACTTCAAATGTGTTATCATCAATTATTGGAACATCAAATGAGACATTGGTCACTCCAGCAGGAAATGTGACATTGTATGGTCCAGAATCATAATCAACTCCTCCTGTAATATTCTCACTGTTAACATGTTGTTAAAGGTGATGTTGGTCTACTCACCAGTTGCGGTCTTGTTTTTACTTCTAACTTGTACAGTAATATCAGTTGATGATGGGTTACTGAGAACTAGTACAGGTTGTGCTGGTCCATCATCTTCATCAACACTGTATGTTGACTGACTGAAGTTCACAGTAGTTGCTAATTGCATAAAGAATTAAAAACTGACATTAAATATTTATGTCCACTAAACTCTATGTTAAGATGTTCTGTAAAGCAGTCCTATCTATATACAACCTAGCTATAAATATTTTAATAATGGCTGTATATCACTAAATTAACATCCTTGCAACCATTCTTGGCTTCTTTGGTTTCACAATTTTTTTTTAAAGGCAGATGTTTTAAAGGTCAAACCATTTTCCTTTATTTTACAGCTTGGCTGTTTTGTATGGATTTCACTTCTTTTTATACTAGACTGGATGGACTGGATTAATAGACTGGATCTTAGGCTTGATTGTAAAACAGGTACATTTAGGCTAGTTTGTCTATTAATATGATCTTAGGTACAATTACAATAACACACACTAATATAATACATATAAGAATTTAGAAATTATTCTTAAAATCATTATTTGTAGCTGCATTGACTAAAATGCCAACATAATTCTCCCATCATTATATGCTCAAACTATTTAGGCATAATTCACTGACCTGTAAGAATAGCTAGCACAACTTATGTACCACTACCAGATGTCCTATAGATCTTCAGCACTAATTGTGCTGTAAAGCCTTAATTAATACAATAACATCCGTTTAGTTCCACATGGAGGTACTTTGAGATAAAAGTCACTCTCTAGGCTTTCTTATGGGTACAAATACATGAAATAAACAAAAAGAAAACATCCTGACTGCCTAGCAGATTCCTGTAAGTGTTCAAGCATAAATTGGATGGTTGCAGGATTGAGGTTGCTTGGATCCAGTTCTTGACAGGAAGAAAGAAAACAGCATTTTCATGTGTATAACTCCATGGCCCTTTCTCCCAACCACATCATTCTTGCATGATAGCTGTCTGCCAGGTAGGGTAGTCCATACAGCTAATTTGATTAAATTTGCACCAGCCATTTACAAGATATTGGCAATTACAGTTTCAATTTAATTTGTTTTTTTCTTCTTAAGCCGAAGGGAGGCTACAGAGGCTTCAATTAATTTTTGCACACTTTGCAAAAAAATTGATATAAAACACAAACACGTAACTTGATTGCCTCAACCTTAGGAACAAGTAAAGAGCATATAAAAGTGAATTCACATACCAAGATTGCTATGAATCTGATGAATATCCAAGTAGATATGAGCATTTATTCATGTAAAAATGATCACAGATACAGGGTAAACCAAGTATGGGAATACTTTGAAAATTGGCATGAACATTGGCTGATTATTGTAGCAGTGCCTTTTGATGGTTTGAAAGGTAAAGGAGTTACAGCTACAAAGCGATAAGGCAAAAACCAAACAAGTGTAAATTGCTGGATCAAGATAGTCTATTGGAGCAATCACCACGGGGTAAAAAGGTGCACAAAAATGTCGAAAAAAATTACCATGTTTAAACCAGGGACCTCCATACCTAACCCACATCCTTAACCACTGAACTGCTGCTATCTTGGCTGATCACCTCACTTAAAGTATTTAACATCTACTTCATCTTTTCTTCTTCCTGTGGTAAAGAAAAAAAGATAGGTTAAAAAGCCCCATTTGGGGTATACAAATACAAAAAGAAGTGAAATCTAATCCAAGCAGCCAAGCTGTAAAAAAGAGTGCAGCCCTCAAAAAGGCTATGGTGAAAGAAATCCAAGGTGGCGGCCAAGACATGGCTGTGATGGTAGGTTAATGGTAAAAATTCAATTCAGGAGAATTTTGCACCAAGCAGCACCAAAATTCACCAGAATTGTCGTTATTAAAATTTTTACCATTAACCTACCATCACAGCCATTTCTTGGCCACCACCTTGGATTTCACATCTTTTTTCACCATAGCCTTTTTGAGGGCCGCAATCTTTTTTTAAAGCTTGGCTGTTTTGGATTAGATTTAAAATGCAAATAAGAAAGAGTGTAAGCAATCAATTGTTAGGTATTCCACTTGATATTGTCTTTTTGTTCCCCTGGTTTGATGCCAATAGCTGCCTCTCCTGACCAGTAACAGCCAAAAAGGTACCGAGTCAAAGTAATTAGTCAAAATTCAGTTACCATAACTGGAACTCAGGTATGGTTGCATGTTTCAATTACCGGGACAGTATCTAACCACCCACCAAAATGTTACTCCGAAAGCCATCAATTTGATAAAAATCCTACAAAAATTACGAGTACCTAACTGACATCCATACAAAATTTCTGTACATCAGCTTGCATAATATGATTTTTTTTTGTAAAAGTTTACATATAAAGTGCTTGATGCTGGTACACTACTCTTCTTAACAATTGGTTAGATGGTAGTATGCTATCCTGGGTTATATTTTCACCAATCTCTCTCTTCATTACAGCCACCATGTCATCTTAGGTCATGCGTTTGATTATCAAGTACAACAGTGGTTTATATGTCATAGTTTCAACAAGTACTGGTCTTAATCATGGCTTTGCTTGTTTCCTTATTGTTTGGTGATAACATCGAAGATGGAAACAAATGCCATTAATGGCACAGGCTGAATTCACTTCCAAACACAGCTCCAAATCTACAGTACAGACATTACACAAACTGCTAATCTTTGTCCATTCCCTCGTCATGACAATCAGTAGAATAAATACCCCTTAACAACTTTAACACACTCTTTGTCAACCAAGCCACTTCTTTACACTATGGAATTTTATTAGTTTAACTCCCATCTGATAATTGAAACAAATGTTTCCAGTATTTGAGTAAATCGATACATGTCTAAGTATTAAAAAATGAGTACAAATACTCAAATAAAATCTGCAATACAATTATTATTATTATCATTGCTGATTACAATGCAAAAACCATTAAGTACTAGATGAATAAAAAATTGAAAATTGTAAAAGGGGAATAGGGATCACTGAAAATGAAAGCCATGAAACAAGAAGGAATCACTGGGGTGATCACAAATCCCTATTTCTGTCATTTTGAGATGAGTCAAAATAGGGATTTGTGGTTTACATTACCACCCCAGCGATCCCTTATTGTTTCATGGCTTTTTTCAGTGATCCCTATTCCCCTTTCAATCTTTTATTCATCTAGTTTACATACTTTTTATTAATCCAGTAGTGGATTTGTTTTATTGATAATGATAATTGTTGTAGATACGTATAGCAATTAACATTAGCGGCTGTAAAGTTCAGTTTAAGCTTTGTTATTATCAGACACACTTGACTGCATTATTAGAGTATTTATGTGACTGCTCTCGGCTGTGGAAAAGGCTATATACATGTACATTACACACATTCCTAATATTGTGCAGCTGTTGTCTTGCTACATGTGTCAGAACACTTAGTCATTGTAGTATCTTCATGCAGAGTTCATGAATACTCACCAGATGAGCTAGCTGCTTGTCAAAATACATGGAACTCTGACAAGGATATTTAAACATTCAGTGTTTGTACATTTATCATTTCAGCCAAGACCATACACAATAAGAATCAAATGCAGATTTTCCAGGGGTGCATGGACTACAATTATTATACTGAGAATAATTATGGTGTACAGTAGATATAATGTCAGAAAACAGATATGTAATATAGAGGTTGTTGTATTGTATCCATTGGACATACCACAGTGAGATCTATGTTGCGGACATGCATGGCTTCCCACAAACGCATTTACAAATAAATTATTTCACATACTACATCATAATACAGTTAGTCTGTAAACTGTACAGTAGATAATCTGCATGTACACACATCTTCACAACAACAAAGTCAGATACTGTGTAGCTGCAATGTTTATTGTAAACCATGGGTAATCAGTAGCATCAGGAGCTTATAAGCGCCGAAGCTTATAAGCGCCGAAGGCGCGAAGGAGCGTGATACTAGTGGTTCCAACATTTGACTAATTACTTAAACCTCAGTCCATGTAGGGCATTCATCCTATATTCACTGCTACTCAGTGGTTTATTGCATCATCACTTTTAAGCTGTTAATTTTCAAAGGAAGCCATGATGAGTCTAAGTACTTGTGTGCTATTTGTAAACTAAAAGAGACTGAACAACTCTTAACAATGAACTAAGTAGCCATATGTTTTGTAAGCTCTCTGTGCTGTACTGAGGACCAGAAACAGAGCTGTGTTGAAATAATTCTTTTAATTACCCTACCAGTATTACTGACACTCTATGGCTGCATATTAACTGCTAGCACCTGTTAACATAACCAAGCACAGCCCAGGAAATTACTGCTCTCTTTATAAGGACATGTTTCATTAACAAAAGATAGAACACAGCTATATCCTGAGTGTTACGCTCCTTCGCGCCGAAGGCGCTTATAAGCTCCTGGTAGCATGAAGCCATGTTATTTACACGGCAATGTGGTCAGACAATTATGGCTCTCATAAATAGATTTGATTTTAACACTGACTCCACCCAACTTTAGGCTTTGTGTAGAAAGGAAATACGGTTTATAGAAACTATATTCATAGCAATGAATAATCTCTGGTAGCTATCAGCGCTATAGAGAGCGCTTGTATGGTCGCTCGTAGCAAATCATGATCGTGTGCATACAGGAAGAAGTAGGCTATACTCACCATGCAGAGACGCTATGCACAATCTTCTAAGTGTAAGAAGTGCTGTTACAGCTTTCAGCCTTAACTAATGCAACAACAAAGCCAAAAGGAGCTCACACAACGGAATCTTGTAGTTTTATTGTTATACAGCTTCTTTAGTATATGGAACTGCTGTCAATAGTGAATAGCGAAGAGAACTTGGAAAATTTTTGAGGTGTAGGGTGGTTGGTGATCTGTGGAATATGGACTTATTAATAGGTCATGGACACTCTCAGTAAGCATGGATATATAGTTTTCAGTGTTGGGAGTAACGCGTTACTTATGTAACACGTTACGTAATATTATCACTTTTGTGGTAACTAAGTAACGAAATATACTATAAAAACAGATAATATAACTCAAGTTACTTTACTTACAAATGTAATGCGTTACCTAAGAAATATAGTTACTGTAACGAATCTATTATTATGTAACATTATTACTACAAGTAACAAAGTTACTAATCTCGTTAGTAATCCACTGAGTAACGCCTAGCCACAACGAAGTAATGAAGCCTACTGAATGAAGCTTATTCACCAGCTTCTTACTTATAACCAAGTTTTGCACATTGTACAACGCAATCATGTCACATGATAAGGTGGTAGTTTCACACGTGACAGCTTAAGGTTGTGGACACAAAGTAATATAATATTACTTTATTTGATGGGTAATATGTAACTGTAACTAAATAGTTCAGTTGCAAGTAATATGTAATATGTAACTAGTTACTTGTAAAAAGTAACTTGCCCAACACTGATAGTTTTAGCACAAAAATGTGGATAACTTTTGTTGTACATGAGTGAAACAAAACAATAATATGAAGAAAATGAAGATGAACAAAATGGCATATTTCAGTTTTGTCCCAAATATACATACTGTGACTAATAGTCATTGGTTTTGAGTTGGAGGATGCTTTCCATAGTGTGTGTTCTATTAGAATTATTATTTTTTTTTTGCAAAACACATACGCGATCCCCATTAGCTGTGAACCCACTATTGTGGTTCATGATAAAATCATTGAATAAACATTACAAAAGTGGCATAGTATTGTAAATTCTGGGTTTAAATTCATCATTGTGCCAGTAGATAAAATGAAATTGGGTTCAAAAGCCATCTTATGGTTGACTTTGAGGTATTTAAAATGCAAAAAGCAGTAAAATTCATGCAAAACAGCTGAGCTGAAAATAAGATGTAGCCTTCAAGAGCCTGGGTGAAAAAGGTTGTGAAATCAAATTCGATAGCCAAGAAATGGCTGCAATGATGTCAATTCCTATATAAGTGTATTATGCTCAGTAGAGCATCTCAACTCTGTTAGTGATAGAAAACAAGGGAAGAGAGAATACCAGGAGCTATAGTCAGAATTTGATCATCTAGGACTTCCTTGTTTTTATGATACAATTGAACTAAGTGTTTTAGGTCACTACTTGCCATCATCTTTGTCATTGTTTCAAAATTGTGTTTACTTTATTCAAAGTGAGATCAAGATTGCTAAATCTTCCTGCAGACACATCTTTAACTTGGGGCTGCCGCTGCTTCAATCTCTTCTTCAAGAAGAAAGTTTTGGCAAGACATTACCCAGAATGGTCAGAAGAATCTTGAACGCTGACCACTTTAGTTCTTTCTTATACTTAAGTTTTTGTTTTTCCCTTGCCACATGCACCCACTCGTGGGACATTTTATTGCCTTTCCGTGGTTGTGTGTGTCCGAGGACTCACTCACTAGTTAGCTTCTCCTTTTTCTTCTTCTTTTTTTCCTGTTTTTGTAACATAACATTGTTATTTATCAATACTGCTGGTATCTCTTATTAAATTTGATTGGAAATCAAATGTGATAGCCAAGAAAAGGCTGCAATTATATCAATTCCTTACTCCTAGCTTTTTCCCTCCTTCACCAAATGTGCCTGGATACAGGGTAGAACCTGGAGGATGCTTATATCCAGTTACTGATTGGGTGGTCGGTGGTGGTTTGGTAGGTGTACAAGAGGTTCCATCTGCAGGGGGCCTATTGAATTGGATAAACTGCCTACCCAGCAGGAAAGAAATACAATGCATAGGTGCAAACGGGCTATTTTTGACAATAATAGGCCAACTTAAAGGGCATGCAGCTGCCTATTGAACCTCAACTATACGTACTATTTGATTATATGAACATCCTTCCCCCCAATTAGTTTGGATAATTGAGGTTCCACTGTATAAAACTGTCCTTGTTGCCATTGTTTATTGAATATTGTTTACACTGAAAATTATTTACATAGAGCTACTACATGCCAGTAAACATACTCGTGGAGACTTTTAAAAGCTTTTTTCCCTGGACAAGACTGTAGATGACAATTCTGGGCTGTTATTACCCCACTGTATCTATAGCTAAAGGATGGAGGGGAGGGATTAGAATCATATGGTATATACAGTAACATGGACCATATAGAGGTCACCAATTGTGCATTTGGGGGAAACCTACATATAGCTGTTGAGTCTAGTGAAATCCTAAAAATTTTAAAACCATGTCAGCCGACCTCGTACCACATTTCTACCACTCACAGCTTTCAACAATCCCTAATATTAGTTGTAATGTTGAGGCGATGCCACATGTATACACAACCTTCACCATTTCTATCTTGCTTATGTGTTACTTCTGTAAAAATGGTTACATACATCTGCATACAAACAATATTTTACACATCTAGGTGCATGACCAGCTTCAAAATGATTACACATATATGCCATATAATGAGTGCATCCATGTCATACACAATATTACCATGTTCATATTTATAACAAGATGAATTTAAAAATTGGAAATATTTTAAAAGGGAAATAGGGATCGCTGAAAATGCCATGAAACAAGAAAGGATCGCTGAAAAAATGCCATGAAACAAGAAGGAATTGCTGGGGTGGTAATGTAAACCACAAATCCCTATTTTGACTCTGTGTCATAAATTTTAGTTACATCCCTGTCATTTTGAGATGAGTCTAAATAAGGATTTGTGGTTTACATTACCACCCCAGTGATCCCTTCTTGTTTCATGACTTTTTTCAGCAATCCCTTTGTGTTTCATAACTTTTTTCAGTGATACTCATTCCCCTTTTAAAATTTTTAATTTTTAAATCATCTGATTTGTGTACTTTATATCAATCCAGTAATGAATTTGTTTTATTGATAATGATAATTGTTGTAGACATGTATAGTAATTTGCAATAGTGGCTGTCAAGTTCAGTATAAGCTTTGTTGTTATGACACACTTGACTGCATTATTAGAGTATTTACGTGACTGCTCTTGGCTGTGGACAAGATTATACATGTACATTACACACATTCCTAATATTGAGGTGCTAATGTGTCAGGACACTTAGTCATTGTAGTATCTTCATGCAGTGTTCATGAATACTCACCAGATGGTATGGTACTGAGCTAGCTACTTGTCAAAAGACATGGAACTCTGACAAGGACATAATTATAAGTTAAAGAGGCAATGTGGCAGTAGTGAAGTCGTTTAACTTCGATGATTTCACCGGGCTGGTGAAATAATGCGTGTCACGTAAATAAACGGGAATAAGCTGAACTGATAGATTGCGGGTGTACATTATGGAAGAGCAACCACCGTGAAAACGTGCCCGACCGGTGATGAGACAAGAAGACTGGGAATCAACACAAAAATGAATCCTTTTGTGTACCTCGACATTTCAGAGATGGCGAGCATTAAAGAACATGCTGGCATTCCCAAGTGACGATTCTGTAGCATCTTACTTGCTCTCCCTGTACTCTAAGTTTGGAATCCATGTCGGTAGCGGGGATGAACTTCCTGTACAAGAAGGACCCTTTGAGCAAAGCAATGATAAATTGCAGTCATCAATGGAGGAAACTGCGGCTTTAACGAACAGTAAGACGAGCCGTCACATGTTCAGTTCTCCCTTTCCAACGACAGAAGCCACGTCTGTATGGAAAACGAACGACAAGAGGATCCTACAAGGTAAATAAAATGTGTTTAGCTAAAAGAATGTTTTAATATAAGACTATTTCTAGCCCAGTACATTCGCCATGCCCCTTAGCATGTTCAACACCTATACACTGTAATAATGAAAGATTAGCGCCTTGGCACCAAGAATGGTAATTTGTAATTTCTTAATACCATGCTATTAAAGTTTTATTAGTGATAATGGAGAAGTAACAGTAGTGTCAGACAATCAACTTGATGATGAAGTACTGGATTCAAGGTACTGCTCTATATATAGCTAACTTATACTAATTACACTAATTTGTTTGCAGATTGACTGATGCATCTGCGATGTGTGATGAGTTAGCTACAGAATCTGATGAGTATGTAATATCTTATGTAATATTTGCCTGCAGCTATCCTTTTTAAAGCATTACTTTCAGTGATTTAGATAGTGTCACATCCAGTGATCATGACGGGAATACAGATGAAGAGACGCTTGATGCAACTGAGTTAGACGCAGCAGACCCAGATGTCACTGTGAATGACTACATTGGTGTTGATAGCCAAGAGCCACTTCATTCCAACACCAATGGCAGTAGCCACGGTACGATCCTACTTGTGTTATAATGTGTTATTTTACTACTTTACAATATATGAATGAGTTTTATGCGTTTTGGGAAAGCTTCTAGAATTGGCAGGGAAGTAATGCCATAGACCTAATTGTTTGAGTGTGTGTAGTATAACCCACAAGTTCAGTGGTTGTACATTAATCATCTCAGGAGTCTGTCAGCAGGGTCACCGGTTTCAGTGGACATCATCACGTGCAATTGATAATAAACATGGAAATACTGTTCACGAAGACAACATGTTATTTTCCATGGCAGTTGTTCTATCTGGCAACAATTTTCAAAAATTGAACGTTTTTCAAAAAATTGGGACTTCATGTCATCTCACGAAGTACATTCCATATGTACCAATGACTGTACAATTGTCCTGGGATAGAAAAAATTACTTTAAAACACAGGTAATTAAAATGTTTGTAGTTTATGAAGATGAACATCATGTATGTTATTTTTGCATTACATTATAGGATACACTTCTTCAGAATTACAAGGATTGCCATTTTGTGTTGGCTGGGGATGGTCGGTGTGATTCTCCGGGAAGTAGTGCTAAATTTTGTACACATTCCTTGATGGATACTTCTACAAACAAGATATTACATACTGAAACTGTTGACAAATGAGAAGTGCATTTACAGTGGAGAGAGAAGGAATTTTATGTGCATTAAATGTTTTGCTTTCTAAACTCCATGGCAGTGTAATAGTGGATGAAGTCATTACTGATACTTCAAGTTCAGTACGAACAATTTTGGGTACGGGTCAATATGTGCTTTTGTGTAAAGTTTAGTTGTGTGTGTGTGTGTGTGTGTGTGTGTGTGTGTGTGTGTGTGTGTGTGTGTGTGTGTGTGTGTGTGTGTGTGTGTGTGTGTGTGTGTGTGTGTGTGTGTGTGTGTGTGTGTGTGTGTGTGTGTGTGTGTGTGTGTGTGTGTGTGTGTGTGTGTGTGTGTGTGTGTGTGTGTGTGTGTGTGTGTGTGTGTGTGTGTGTGTGTGTGTGTGTGTGTGTGTGTGTGTGTGTGTGTGTGTGTGTGTGTGTGTGTGTGTGTGTGTGTGTGTGTGTGTGTGTGTGTGTGTGTGTGTGTGTGTGTGTGTGTGTGTGTGTGTGTGTGTGTGTGTGTGTGTGTGTGTGTGTGTGTGTGTGTGTGTGTGTGTGTGTGTGTGTGTGTGTGTGTGTGTGTGTGTGTGTGTGTGTGTGTGTGTGTGTGTGTGTGTGTGTGTGTGTGTGTGTGTGTGTGTGTGATCAGTATCTATATGTAGCTACTTATTTTCCTGACATACATCACTCCATGGATGTGTGGCATAAGTCTAAGAAGTTAAAGCAAGCACTGGCCAAAGTAAATGTCATCTTGAAAGTATTTAAAAAAAATATAATTGCGTAATATATAGGCTTCCACTGTTAGTGGAGTTGAAAAATTGAGCACGTGGTCAGAAAATATAGTCAATCATTTTTGGCACAGTTGTAAGACATGTGGCGGAAGTGTCACTGTTTTAAGGGTATGTTGACCAATTATGAGTTCAATTACTTTATAACTATGTATAATTTGCAGGAACGCTGGTTGTCAGTATTGCACCATGTAGCCAACGAACATCAGTGGCTTACCTTGGAGTGTGACCTTGGTCCTTTAACCGATTTACCTAGAGATGGCAGTGGTAAAATACTTCAGTACTTTGACAAGAGGGAAACTGCGTTCAAGGCTCTTCAAAAGCTAGCCCTTGATTGCCAGTGGTTGAAATCACTGATGTTTTACCCTAAAGTTTGGTAAGCTACACCATTGTAATCTTGCCTCCAAAATTTTCAATGCCTTTCAAAATCAGAAATTATAATAACATTCTGGGATCTTGATAATAACATGGCAAATATTCTGTCACCTACTAAAACTACAATAGTACATTAAAAAGTGTAATATACTTTGGAGAGAAATGCTGACAAAATGACTACCCTTTAATAATATTTAGTTTGTTATGTGCTGCCATTGTGTATTCTATAGGCACACAGGAACTCTTGAAGCTTTTCACAATGTAGTTCTTGTCTACACACCTAAACGGTTTGCATTCCAGTAAGTGTAATATTCATAGTATATAAATGAAGTTAATTTTTCAGGAATGAATCTTACGTTGCTCATTTACGTCTTGCTGTCATTGATTACAATGCACATGTTGAGGGAGAGGTTGCCAGAAACAGAGAAGGAGAGATAGTATATCACAGAAAATACCGAAAGCAAACAAAGAAGTGTGATGTTACTCCAGTTCGTTGTCATAAGGAGTACCCTTACATGAATGAGCTTGTACTCACTATTCTGAAGATGAGAGAAGAAAGTGATATGACAACAAGAAGTAAATTACCACTGGCTTTAAACCATCCTCGCAATATTCAATCAACCATTGGACAAGATGCACCACTAGAAACAATACTTATATTATCAAACAATCAAGATTTTAACAGTATTCAATTAAACTAATTAAATTAAAGTTCCTAGTAACCCCTAATAATCAAATTGCATATCCATGAAACCCTAGATACACTCCACTAGCTTCAGGAAACCTGTCCCTGATAGCCCACACTACACGTGCTGGAACTGGACATCTATTTCCTGGTCCAAGATATCTATTTTACCAGACAGTGAATTGTCTGTAAGCAGCTTTACGGTAACTTGCAGGCAAATATTCTGGATTGCCTCCTGTCACTTCACATCGGTTCAATATAGCCACTGAAAGGACACTGACGTCTAGAACAATGACCTCAAATACTTTGAGGTCTGTAACACAACAGTCCCTCCTGCGACAGCACACTTGCTCAACTGGCTGATCCATGTAGCAGCATTTACCACAAACACACCAAGGCACTTCCTCATCCTGTAGCTGAGGACAAAAAGGATGTGATGGCCGCTGGACTAATTGTCATAGCCTCTGGAAACCACCAGCTCTGCAGTATGCCTCAACAATAACTTTGTGACAAATCTCCACGTCCAAGTTGCATAAATATTCCTATAATATAAAAGATGATGTCTAAATCATTTAGAAGATTAATTTGTATGTGATTATGTGTTGCATGTATGAATTCATACTTGTATCTCTCTCTTCCAAGAATCACGAGTGCTCGATGCACTTGGTATCACTGGTGGAGGCCTTTGCACTTGGGATTCTGCACGTACCGGCTAGAATTTTATGAACTAGTCACGATAATGGAAGACACAAATCTTACCAGAGCACGGCTATGGCAAGGCTTTCATTGAGATCCACACTGGCATTGCTCAGCTGAGCAGTGAACTCCAGTCATTTTGCAAGAGCAGCTACCTCGTCGTTGGAAAGTCGATTTACATGCACACGAAGTGAGCGGTGTGTTGTTGCTTGGACTTTCGCCCTACGTAGTTAAGTAAATTAATGCAGCACTTAGAAACAACGTATCTCACCTCCTCTTGAGCAGATGTTGATGCAGATACACTGGCAACGTGGCTGACTACTTCTGCCATTGATTCAATCACGTGATAATATGAATAAATTACGCGATAACAGAATACGTATTATAGCAATAACGTCATTTGTTTATATCGTCTTAAACGGCTTCGCTACTGCCGCACTACCCCTTTAAACATTCAGTGTTTGCACATTTATCATTTCAGCCAAGACCGTACACAATATGAATCATATGCAGATTTTCCAGGGGTGGATGGACTACAATTATTATACTAAGAATAATTATGGTGCATAGTAGATGTAATGTCAGAAAAGAGCAATGTAATATAGTTTGTGCAGAGTATGTTTTGTAGTATCCATTGAGCATACCACAGCGAAATCTATGCTGTGGACATGTATGGCTTCCCACAAACAATATGTTACATCTACAAATTTCACATACTACATCACAATTAGTCTGTAAGTCTGTACAGTAGCTAATCTGCATGCACACACATCATTCACAACAACAAAGTCAGATACTATGTAGCTGCAATGTCTACTGTAAACCATGGGTAATCAGCAGCATGAATTGTTTACACAAAGTGGTCAGACAATTATGGCTCTCACAATAGTTTTAAGACTAATACTGACTCCACCCAACTTTAGGTTTTGCATGGAAAGGAAATATGGTTTATAGAAACTATCTTCATAGTAATGAACGATCTCTGGTATCAGTGCTATCACTCTGTCATGTCTCTGAGAGAGCACTTGTATGGTCGCTCATAGCAAATCACGATTGTACACTTACAGGAAGAAGTAGACTATATTCACCATACAGAGACGCTATGTGTGATCTTCTAAGTGTAATAAGTTTTCAACCTTGACTAATGCTACAACAAAGCCAAAAGGAGCTCACACAACGGAATCCTTGTTATACGGCTTCTTTAATATTTTTATAGGCATCCACAGCAGGGAATTAGTAAAACGCGGAATAACGGAATTGCGGAATAATGAAATAAGCAAAACTTATCTTTGCAGATTGTACAGATAGTTGTATGCTCTATAGTAATTATACTTTATTTACCTTGTAACAGCTCTGCATGGCACACCACAGCGATGGATAGAACAGCAGCTGGTGAGCATTAAATGGGACGAGCACACAACCAATCACCCTAGCCCGATCTACCTTCGCTAACTTTACTTACCTACACTCTTGATTAAATCTGAAGTGTTTTGAAATCCATTTAAAGAGTAAAGACACACAACCACTGTAGTCTCGCGTAGCCAGACTGCTTTTTCTCCGTCACGGCGCTTATCGATTAGAGATTATAAGCGCCTACTCCGAAATAGGGTCTGGTCCAGAATCAATACATAAACTCGTTTTCACACCCCAAGCAAGAGCTCGGGGTGTTTAATCAACTTTCGTCATAAAACGTATACTTCCTTTTAAATTTCAAGCCACGTACGCACTGGAAATGCCATGAACGATACCCGGTAGACTGTTGATGAGAGACACTGAGGCTGGTATTCTATGGTTAAAAAGGTAACGGATCGATTCCTTGTGAAAACGAAAAGGCTAAAGGCGAACTGAGCAAGGAATCAACCCGTGTTCTTTTTAGCCTTAGAAAACCAGCCTCAGTGTTTCTTATCGACTCTACCGGCTATCGTTCATGGCATTTCCAGTGCGTACGTGGCTTGAAAATTAAAAGGAAGTATGTTTTATGACGAAAGTTGATTAAACACCCCGAGCTCTTGCTTGGGGTGTGAAAACGAGTTTACGTATTGATTCTGGACCAGACCCTATTTCGGAGTAGGCACTTATAATCTCTAATCGATAAGCGCCTTGACGGAGAAAAAGCGGTCTGGCCACACGAGACTACAACCACTGGACTTCCCTACTGAACTCTAGTGTGACTCTAATAAATTCGGTCGTATGCACATGAAGGGCAGGTAGTTTACTCTAAGAATAGAACTAGATCTTGGTGTTTTGTAGCTAGATCAACTAAGGAGTATAGATAAGTAAATTTAGCAAAGGTAGATCGTTCTAGAGTGATTGGTTGTGTGCTCGCTCATCCCATTTAATGCTCACCCAGCTATCCATCGCTGTGGCGTGCCATTCAGGGCTGTTGCAAGGTGTAAATAAAGTATGATTACTATAGAGCATGTAACTATTTGTACAATCTGAGTTTTGCTTATTTTGTTATTCCGCAATTCCGTATTCCGCGTTTTACTAATTCCTTCCACAGCATCCAGTGGTTACACAATAGACAATTAACACTGATTGCATTCATAAGGCCTTACGTGAAACCAGCCTATTCGCCAGTATTAGCTACCCGGCATACAACTAAAAGTATAAATTATTGCACAAATCCAGGTATCTTTGCTATTTTAGAGACCTGAAGAATGGCACAATAATCACCAAGGGTGAAGCCAGAGGTGATTATGTGCCATTCCGAAGGTCTCTAAAATAGTGAAGATACTGTGGATTTGGGCAATAACCGATTTAGACTATGGCTCGTACAGCTCTGGTCACTGTCAATAATGGTGGCTTCCTGATCGAATTAGTGCTAAAATAATTCACTGGTAGGCTTCCTGAATAGAGGATATGCGTGCTATATTATTCGAAAGAAAAATGATCAATTACAGTAGTGCGGCGACGCTTTCCAAAAAAAGTTGACGGTGAACGACTATCGAAATTTTGTGAAAATCCCATACAAAAGTGTGGGTAGCTAATGCGGCTCAGACTATAACTCACCACTAATGCTACAGGCAGGCTTTCTCTCGCCAGGTGTGTTACCTCCTAGATAGAAGAAATCACCTCTCCGTAAGAAACGCTGATAACTTCGCTAGGACTATAACTCACCACTAATGCTATGGGAAACCTTTCGCTCGCCAGTTATACTATCTCCTGGGTAGAAGAAGTCACTGCTCTGTAAGAATCCCTGATACTGCCACGCTTTGAATCAATTCGCACTTAATTCACCGTCAAAAGATCACGTGCTTATTAGAATGTTTTCGGTATGCATATCCTCTTTATTATCCAGCGATGCTTTCTTTACACTCCTAAGCAATGATTTCTGATGGCTTTTGTAACTGGAATCCAGCAACACACGTGACGCAACATTTTGTCACGGGTATCTAACCAGTTTAGATACCTACTCTCGGGTATCTATTGGATTTAAAATACCTCATTAACGACTAAAATTCAAAGCATACTATGTGTGCCGTAGTCTAATTTTTGCAACTACACAAACACACAATTAAACTTAGCTATCTGGCAACTTTAACATCTCGGGCTCGTCACAAGTTCAGCGGTGAGCAGCCGAACAGTGAGACACTAGAATCCAACTCCAAAGTACACACGCTGGCATGTAAGAGTCTGTATCCAGCTGCTGGACCATATATCATAAAGTTTCAGGTAAGTTAACGGTCCACAAACGTGGCATCGACGTCCCAAGTCCGCAACTTCAGTATAGTTCCAGTGGGTTGATGTATCGGCTTAGACGTCGCCACCGATAGCGATGTCATGACGTTCTCTTCTCCCCCTTAGTGAATCCACGGCCTCCCAACTCTCGGATAGGAGACTTCATTTTCCTTCCTTAAATTTTTATGCCTTACTAAATCTTTACCACCAAATTTGATCACGTGAATGGGCATGCCGACTTGAGTTATAGATTCAATCTCGTTACGGTATGTACAGACTTGCTCAACCACAAAATTACGTAATACAGGAAACTGTGTTGTCACGTGATCACCGCACAAGCCGTTTTGTGGTCAACAAGTGTTCTGCGTAACAATGACAATTGAGTGACCTTTATTTAAAGATTTGTTTACAGTGGAGTGGATATGTATACAGGTGACCTCAAGCTACCCTATGTCTTGGCTTCTGCTTCATGGAAGGTATTATAAAACTCAAATTGTGTGGCTATGCTAACTAACTGAGTAGTGAGTTAAATACTTGGAGTAATAAGTAGTAAGTATAGTGTACTGGTAGTTGTGTATGCCAAGTAGCACTTTCATTACATGGACTCTAAGTAGTGATTGAGCCTTGAGCTAATAATGTATGGCATTGTTATCAGGTGGTTACAAATCAACCAAGCTTACCAACCAATGCCTGTAACCTTACCAGTTATCTGCACATGGGACAATGTTGGGGGTACAAATGCCTGCTTTGTGCTGTTGCCATATAGTATAGGTGAAGCGACATAGCCAACCTGGCCGATTAGAACATTGGCTTGGTAATTGCAGGTTCCAGGTTCGATCCCCCCACTCCAACTGTAAGTTGCAGTTTTCTTGAGCAAGAGACCTACCTACTATGACTGTATAACTGGGACTTGGGGAAGCTAGTGTCACTTAGTGGTGTTGGGGTTATGAGTTCCATGGGAATTTACTGGTTGCTTGCAAAATGTAAAAACAAAATCATGTGCACATTTCACTTGAAGAATTTTTGATGAAAATTTGTGTTCTGCTTATCATATGACAATCGGAATACTTATACATCATGTTTTGCTGGCAAACTGTTAACTACAATCCTTGCTATATAGTTCAAGATATTCGTATCACAGGTCACATGTTTGATCATGTATTTGTTCTTATACATTTTTGCAAAATTGGTAAAAGCGTGTTCAGTGTCCCAGATGATTGAAGTTCACGGCTTGTGTTGTACTCTTGATGCTTTCCATGAGCTCTGTACAATGTTCTTCATTTCATTGTTTAATAGCAGTATTGCACACAGAATGTTTGGAAATTATGCCTGGTATTTATTTGATACCTGGCATTTGTTTAGTTGAACAATTACTTGTATCCTCCATATTTTGTTTTGCCTTATACTGATTGTTTTATTTTGCAGAGTATTAAACAAGATGTCACAGAATTCACCAGTTAGAACAATCCTGATGTAAGTGTATTATTTGTTTAATATAGACCATGTCCAGTCTTTGGACATGATTTTATATAAATAAATTAAAAGTGTTGATCGTACACGATATGATCATCCTAAAGTATCACAAGAACACTGTAGTAATAGTCTTAACTTATCGAACGTTCCCTTCACTATGAGTATGTAATGTTGTAGATTTTGCTTTCAAATTAATGGTGACCACATCCTCAGTAGCAGGTGGCTAGTTTCCAGCCCCTAGTATGTGGGGGGCTTAAATTAAGCTTCTTACTAAAGTCACCTCCATATAAATTGTAATCACTGGGTATTTGTTGTGTGTAATCTTATTTAATTTTTGGCGATGTAAAACTACTACTACTACCTAGGAACATGCGTTTACTGCTTAATTTGGTGCAGTCATAAATGGAACTACCTGCTATAACTTTGGTTGTGAATTGTCACATTTGTACATTGGTGTGCTTTAATGTGTATTGACATGGGTGTAAATGAGTGATACTTGCATGATTTATCTTATAACAAAGTCCAATTCATAATTTGTAGCGAGAGTATATAATAGAAACCAAGAGTACTGAACGGGTGTATTACTCATGTAATAGTATTGCTCACACACACACACACACACTGTTGATGTATCTCAATTATTGCTCCCCCTGATCACGTGCTGTTGTAAGTGTTACCTCGTGTTTTATGCGATTGTTATTGAGTTCCATTTGTGCTGCTGTTATGGAGTTTACACCCATGATAAATGATTGCGTGAAGTAACATGGATATTTTAGTAATTGTTTGTTTATAGTGCCATTAAGGGTTGCCGTATTTAGCCCAATTCGGCCAGTGAAAACATGATAGCATTAAGGGTGCTCGCTGATATTTGAAGCCGTTTAAGTGTCAGCCCAGAAACCACATGCGGCTATTGCATCATAATTGGCATTACTACGCATACTTGTAGTATCCTGTTAAGCGGACATGTTTTGCGCCAGAGAACACGAGGAAGAATAGCATGTTTTTTCGCTTCAGAATCATCACTGAAGTGTTAGCAAATGATTGTCTGATGGATCAACAGTTACACTAACATGAATTAATCTAAAAGTAAGTGTTATTTAAGGCAACAAGTGTGAATGCACTTTTCGCTTGTAGGCAACATGCGTTCGTGCCTTGTTTTCTCGAGTGATAGGGTATGCTGGTAGTTAGTATTGTAATTGTAAGCTGCTTATGTAGGGGACAATGTTACCAGCTGGAATCACAAGGCGTTACAAGCTGCTGATGATGGCATGCCTAGCGTAACCTATCCAAGAGCGACTTGGAGACTCCAGGCTGAGCAAGAAGCTGTTCCTGTGTGTGAAGAAGAGAAAACAGAGTTTTTTGTGTTTAGAACAGCGTTTATGACATGTTATTTTAAAAAGTTGGTGATTGCGGTCAATAGGAATTTGTGTGGTTATTGTATCAATAATGTTGGGCGCACGCAATCTTTGCACATGTTTACTAAAAATACAACTAGTTTTTTAGTGATGGCCGTGAAGGCTTCAAATTTTGTAGGGAGATTCGCTGATAAATTCTCCAGAGGTCTATGTTTAGATTTTGTCCGTAGCGTTATGGCTTCATGAGTTACGGCACCGAGAACATAAGGTTTTGAATGGTGTAGCACACTTTTAGTACTAACTTAAGTTCTATGTACGCTGTGTACTAATACTAAACATAGAGTTGTGAGTTATAAGCTGAAGTTTGTTCAACGTGGTTTCCAGTGCGCTACTGTGAAACATGGAGGACTAGTTTCAATTTAAGCGCTTCATAAAGAACTACGCATAGTTATACAATGGTATAGGCTAGAAGAATTCTGTTTGGTTTGTGTTGAAGAGAAAGAGAAGCACTTCCAACGTAAGTAGCATATGGATTCATTTTATACATTATGTGAGTATAAGCAACAATACAAAAAATGCATGTTGTATGGCTTCAAATAGCCGCGAGCACCCTTAAAGGGGAAATGGCTAATGTTAAAGTTCTGGCATCGCTAAATGGATCCCTGAAGGTGTAGCAACACTCTCATTTGTGCAACCATTGTTTTAGCGAACTGGGGGTCCTTACTACACTTTCCTTGTACAATAACTGTTGAATACTTGGTTGAATAACACAGAAAACTGGCGAACAAAGGCCCGTTGCCACATACACATTTCCAATTACCATTTCACATAAATGAACAATTACTGAAATATCCATGTTATTGTATGTGATGATTAATCACAGGCTAATACACTGTTCGACACTCTTGGTTTCTATTATATACTGTACTCTTGTTTGTAGCTAGCATATAATATTTTAAACACCCATTACTCATTGCAAGGAGTGTTTCGGGTTACCTTAGACAGGGACTATGGTGTTTATCATTAGTTTCCAACAACTCAACATGTTGACTGGAGGGTCTGGTTCACAAAATCACCTACATATTGTGTGATTTTTAGTTTAGAGAAGCAACTGCTTTCACAAGTAGTGAATGTTCTTCATATTACTGTAGGTGCTAGTGGCACAGAGATGCTTGTATTGTTGGGGTGCCATGTAAAGTCCTCAAGATACCACTGAGGTAAGTCTATTGTCACAACGTTTTAGTGAACGTATATACCATATAGACAATCAAATCATCAATCAAACATCATCACTTGTTCAGTTCATTCAGTACAGGCTAGTAAGGATGATGTATGTAGATTGACATCTCCTGCTAAAATTCTCACTCAAAATTTACATGGCTGCATTGGGTAGGCAAAATCAAGCCCAAATGTGCTTTCAGAGTGATCTGAAATGCTTCTGAGAAGTTATTAAATCTTAAATTTGCATTGACTAAATGATGGCTTCAGCCAAACACAACTTAAGGCTCAGTTTCTTTACTATTAGGCATTATTTGGGCCTATGCCAACCATCACAGCTGCAAGATTATGTGCATTGTCGAATTACCTTTTATCTAATTCCTTACTCCACTATTCTAGAAGTGTCAATTTGTGGGTTTGTGATGGCTTCCCTTGCTGATTTGATTGTCTTCTGTGATCCCTACCAAAACTTTAGCTTCTGTCCCTACTCAACTGAAAAAGTTTCTTAACTCCTGTTTTACATTCCGTACAGGTATCTACTGTTCGAAGGAGCTACTGCATGCTGTCTGCACTGAAGGTTATGGGAAGACACAACACACAATTAGTTTATATATAAAGTGTGTATACATTCTAATTGCCTACTGTTTGTCACTTTAGAAAATGATTTGTGGATGTTATTACTTGTTCACATCTGTTGTATGTTGTAAAGTAGGTCCGCTATGCTGTAATGATTCTTAACTTGCTGAATTTCAATATGCAAATTTATCACCTCAAAAATTTCCTGTTGCACTCACTATGACAACTTAAAATCATTGGATCAGAGTTTTACCTTCAACTTTTCCTGTAAATATTAAAATTTTATCCATTGATATGCTACATCCAAATCATGAACAAAGTCAGCATAGCTCGGCAATATAAGTGCATAATTGTTGGAAAAAAATTGATTCTAAGACTTTGGTCTGTCAGGCTATACTGTAGTATGAAGCAGCCAGACAAGATAAAGACTGGTGGATGCTCATCCTGGACTGTGGACTGGCAGACCTTGGTCTGTGAGGGGAGAATTGGTAGGTGGAGTAAGCTTAACACAAAATGAGCATGGAAAGGCACTAGTAGATTTTTTGTGAAAAAGAAGACATGAGAGGTATAGAAAAGGCAAGACTTGCAAAACAATTATTTAAGTGGTGAGATATGTAATTTCATCAAATGTACTATCCGCACATTCACTAGATGTGTGACCTTAACACTTGGGGCATAAAAATTCTGACTATGTACACAACATAATTCATACACAACTATTTATTCCATCTATGTTACGGTGTTGGAACTACACACTAGTCAAAATTTACCTAGGCTCAAACAAAAACAGGCCACAGGCCCCAATACTGAATAGCATTGCAGTCAGTTTTAGATATATGGTTCATATTGTATCAGTATAGAGAGACAATAGCAATTACAATACCGACATGAGGGTTAATATTCTTGCTGTGGTAAATATTATACTGATGTATATTGTTCAACATTTGAGTGTGTGTTGCAAACTAAAATCCCACGTCTATATATTATAGATTATTCCACAAATACCTATGTAAAGTAAAGAACAACACTGGTACTGTAGATAGCTAGCTACAATCAAATTGTCAGTTACACAAATTTACAACTTTACAGATTGATTGCTGCCTTAAGCTTGACCCTATCTGGACATCATCACCAAAGGTTCTTCACTGTAAAACTGGGAAGTGTTGAATGAGCACACCTGCAATCACATAGACTTCTCACCTCCTGGAATATAAATAACAATAGTGATTACTAGTGTACATAATACAAGCAGTACTGAGGAGTCCTCAGAAAAGTTGGGTGGGTCCTCAGTGGGGACCAACTATAACTCACAATATTTATTGGTACCTCCAAGTCACACGCCAGCGTCCAGACTTGCATGGCCAGACCACTTACTCTCCATCACAATGCTTCATATGATGCCTAGCATTTAGTGCCTACTCTAAAAGACTGGTTAGTACAGGCCTGATGAATGCTGATTTTCACACTTCCAGCGAATCCAGCCACATAGTGACCTTTATAAAACCTAAACTTCATGCAGAAGTACACAAGCCTAACTGCCTGTATAGCCAGTAGTGATCGCTTCTTGGAAAATAGTTCGTCTCCAGTTAGGTAATATAATAGTGCATTCATGGGGTAACCAAATGAGCAACCAGTCCAGACTGTTCAAGATGCTTTTACGAGGTAATGATGATATAGAAGTGGTCTGACCATGCGAGAGGAAATGTCGTGACTTGAACGTGTAAACACAGGGAAATGTATAAAATTCCAAGAAAAGTTGGATCTCCAGGTCCTTGGTCCCAGGGTTCAGCACATAATATACACCTTGGGTGGGGATAGTGCTGGTTTGTAATTAGTATCACCCATTTCTGCTTATGTTAATATAACTGAAAGTAGCTACGTATAAAACAAAATAACAATATTTACAACCAGAGTTATATAAACAAATATATCTCCATGTACTATATAACCACAAATTAATAAATATAATGTTCCTTGCTACTGTAAAGATAGTTTTGAGAGGTGCCATTCAAATGACAGTTTGGGCCTTGGCATCCTTCTGGCTCAGCAGGAAAGAATGATGTAAATATCGTTGTGTTAGTCTGTGTGTATGGGGTGAGGAGGATAGATGTATGATTTTCTTTACAAATTTTAATGCATTACATTTTCTAAAGAGCCAACACAGCCCCCTTCAGTCTTGTTGTTTTCTTCCTTTATTTTAAAGCCTAGTTGGTGCCCACCCCACTTTAATTATCATTATACAGAGGTCGGTAACACTATATAAAAGCCCCACTCAAAACTATTTCGTTAATTGCATAGTGTATCTGGAATGTTACCACATAAGCACCTCAATAGTCACAATACAACACTAGCAAGCAGGGGTTGTTGTATTCAGATTGCACTTTGTGTCAGCATTTCTTTTGTTAAAACACTTATAATTAGTTTTCCAAAATGAAATCTATAAAATAGTGTTTTGGTAGGTATATACTTTAAACAAGTGTCTGATCACACTTCATATTGTCCACTCATTTTAGTTTGTCCCAGAAAACAACTATTTGTATTTTAAATAGTCCTAAATTGTTTCCTTCCTTCTCTGATCATACTACTGACAACTTTTGTAAAAAAAGCACTGGATAGACAGTTATTGGCACTGAGGTTACTTTATCTACTACTACAAACCTATATAGGTAATGCAAATAACCACCACTTAAATCAAGCTCCCTACTAAGGACACCCAATTCAGTTCCATGTAACTTAGAGTAGATGGGTATTCCTTGTTATGGAGTATGTGTAATCTAGCACATAGTCCTCTTAATATGCACAACACATACTCCATTATTTTGAGAGCAAGAAATTCTTTATCACTCTATGCTGGGAAGATTTTTAATGCTTATAGTGAAGATAACTTTAACTGTTAACCATTACAAAGTGTCCAGAATATGCAGGTGTCCTTATTTTCAAGTACCCTGATTAACAAATTCCACGGTACATGTATACCATATTTTGTATAAAAGCCACATACAAATAAACGCCTGTCTCGATTATAAGCCAGGGAGTTTCCAGCACACTTTGAAAATAAATACTGGGGCCTGCCTGATACATTTACAGGCTGTGTCAGTACAGCTAAGAAGGAGATACAAGACCAGGCTTTTATATAAAGAAATACTGTACGGTAGTAATAACATTTAGAATAGTTGGATCGATCAACACCTACAACTTTTTTTACATAGCCATGTTCATGATTGCATATACCGTATGACAACAAATATTGGCGAAGCTAATATTTGGCGAATTGCTATAAAATTGCAGTTGGTGAAATTTTAATTTGGCGAAATGCTCTCACTGAAAAATTGGCGAATAGCGTAAGTACGATGCTGTACTGACTCGCTTTGACGCCGTATTGTACTGCTCCAATTTCTTTCGTAGCCGCACCCACTTTCAGGATTATTTACTGTCTGTAGGCATACTCGCCCATTTATCAATGGCTGCACACGAATTAATGTCTGCTGCTGTCTGCAAGCTTATGTGGAGCCACGCCCACTAATCGAGTATGAGTTCTAGTCAGTAAGCCACACCCATTTGCATGCGTAAAACCACACTAATTTACCAGTTTCAGCAGTATCCACGAAGGTTTGTGAAAAAACCCACTTCAACAACTGCTTGGCCCAAGGTTTATTTGTATCTGTTTAATGTGTTTGTTTATGTGAAGAAAAAAAATTATCAACGTGTTTTAAATATCAAGACACACGGTAGTGTGTCGTGCGGCCCAAGAAGCCGGCGCGCAACCCCGTGAATATATTGACAGGAAGAAAGAAAACGCGATTTTCGCACCTCCGTAGCTCTGTGCTGCCTTGATGAAACAAGACAAATTTTGCTGTGTACATTCCCTCCAACTTCAGCACTCCACATTCCAAATTGGAGCGAAATCGCTTCAGGCATTCCTGAGATATGCAACTTCACAAATTGGCTTAGTTTCTTCATTTTTTTCTTCTTATTTTTCTTCCTCTTTTCGCACACTTACAAAATCTGCTATAAAACGCGAACGCGTTATCCAATTGCCTTGAAATTTGGCACACAGAAAGGGGGTATAAAGGCGCATCTCTGTACCAACTTTGGCTGGAATACGATAAACAGGCAAAGAGTTATGAGCGATTATGCACGAAAAATAACACCAATATGTTGTCACGCCTACAGGGTAAACCGCGTATGGGAAGAAGCTGAAAATCGGTGGGTGAATAGGTTAACTATTGAACCTCAAACCTTTTGTGGTTTGAAAGAAATCGAGCTAAAAACCAGGAAGATACAGCGAAAAAATCAACAGTGTGTAACAATTACGCAATCGAGATTAGCTAATTTTTATTATTATTATGCTTGCCACGCCTACCAGATAAACCACTTGGGATAATACTTTGAAAATCTCTGTACAGATGGAGTTATCATCTTAGAAAGGCTCTTCAATGGTGTAGAAAAATCAGACTTAAAGCCACGGAGTTATAACACGAAATCCAACTTGGTGTAGCAAGTGCGAGATCGAGATACTCTAATAGAGCAGTCATCCTAATAGAGCAGTCACCCTGAACAGAATTCAAGAGATCAGTTAGAAATAAGTAACCTGTATAGAGATCAGCTACAAACAAATCACCCTGTAGAGAGTTCAGCTACAAACAATTCACCCTGTTCAGACATCAGTTAGAAGAAGTTTTCTTGTAGAGAGTTCAGTTACAAACAAATCACCCTGTTGAAAGATCAGCTAGAAGATGTCACCTTATAGATAGTTCAGTTACAAAGAAACCATCATGTAGAGAATTCAGCTACAAACTAGTGACCCTGTAGATACATCAGCTAGAAGAAGTTACCTTGTAGAGAGTTCAGCTACAAAGAAACCATTCTGTAAAGAGCTCAGCTGCAAACAAATCACCTATACAGAATTCAGCTACAAACAAATCACCCTGTAGAGAGATCAGCTAGAAGAAGTTACCTTGTAGATAGTTCAGTTACAAACAAATCATCCTGTAGAGAGATCAGCTAGAAGAAGTTACCTTGTAGATAGTTCAGCTACAAACAATTCACCCTGTACAGAGCTCAGTTAAAAGAGGTTTCCTTGTAGAAAGTTCAGCTACAGACAAATCACCCTGTAGAGAGATCAGTTAGAAGAAGTTACCTTGTAGATCGTTCAGCTAAAAAACAATTCACCCTGTAAAGAGATCAGCTAGAAGAAGTTACCTTGTAGAGAGTTCAGCTACAAAGAAACCATCATGTAGAGAATTCAGCCGCAAACAAATCATGTATAGAGAGTTCAGCTACAAACAAATCTCCCTGTAGAGAGATCAGCTAGAAGAAGTTTCCTTGTAGAGAGTTCTGCTACAAACAAATCACCCTGTAGAAAGATCAGCTAGAAGAAATCACCTTGTAGAGAGTTCAGCTTCAAAGAAGCAATCATGTGAGAGTTCAGGTACAAACAAATTGTCCTGTAGAGAGATCAGCTAGAAGAAGTTACCTTGTAGAGAGTTCAGCTACAAAGAAACCATCATGTAGATAGTTCAGGTACAAACAAATCACCCTGTAGAGAGATCAGCTATAGAAGAAATCACCTTGTAGAGAGTTCAGCTACAAAGAAACTATCATGTAGAGAGTTCAACTACAAACAAATCACCCTGTAGAAAGATCAGCTATAGAAGAAATCACCTTGTAGAGAGTTCAGCTACAAAGAAACCATCATGTAGAGAGTTCAGCTACAAACAAATCGGCCTGTAGAGAGATCAGCTAGAAGAAATTACCTTGTAGAGAGTTCAGCTACAAAGAAACCATCATGTAGAGAGTTCAGCTGCAAACAAATCACCTGTAGAGAGTTAAGCTGCAAACAAATCTCCCTGTAGAGAGATCAGCTAGAAGAAGTCACCTTGCAGGGAGTTCAGTTACAAAGAAATAAACCATGTAGAGAGTTCAGCTGCAAACAAATCACCTGTAGAGAGTTCAGCTAGAAACAAGTCACCCTGTAGAGAGATCAGCTAGAAACAAGTCACCTTGTAGAGAGTTCAGCTAGAAGAAGTCACATTGTAGAGCTACAAAGAAACTACCATGTAGAGTTCAGCTGCAAACAAATCACCCTGTAGAGAACTCAGCTACAAACAAATCGCCCTGTAGAAAGATTAGCTAGAAGAAGTTACCTTATAGGGAGTTCAGCTATGAACAGATCACCCTGTAGAGAGTTCAGCTACAAACAAATCACCCTGTAGAGAGTTCAGTTACAAAGAAACCACCATGTAGAGAGTTCAGCTGCAAAAAAAATCAATCACTCTGTTGAGAGTTCAGCTAGAAGAAGTCACCTTGTAGAGGGTTAAGCTGCAAATAAATCACCCTGTAGAGAATTCAGCTACAAACAAATCACCCTGTAGAAAGATCAGCTAGAAGAAGTTACCTTGTAGAGAGTTCAGCTACAAAGAAACCACCATGTAGAGAGTTCAGCTGCAAACAAATCACCTGTAGAGAGTTCAGCTAGAAACAAGTCACCCTGTAGAGAGATCAGCTAAAAACAAGTCACCCTGTAGAGAGTTCAGCTAGAAGAAGTCACATTGTAGAGAGTTCAGCTACAAAGAAACTACCACGTAAAGAGTTCAGCTGCAAACAAATCATCCTGTAGAGAGTTCAGCTAGAAGAAGTCACCTTTTAGAGAGTTCAGCTACAAAGCAACCACCATGTAAAGAGTTTAGCTGCAAAAAACTCAATCATCTTGTAGAAAGATCGGCTAGAAGAAGTTACCTGGTAGAGAGTTCAGCTACAAAGAAACCACCATGTAGAGAGTTCAGCTGCAAACAAATCACCTATAGAGAGTTCAGCTAGAAACAAGTCACCCTGTAGAGAGTTCAGCTAGAAGAAGTCACATTGTAGAGAGTTCAGCTACAATGAAACTTCCATGTAGAGAGTTCAGCTGCAAACAAATCACCCTGTAGAGAACTCAGCTACAAACAAATATGCAGTGTAAAAAGATCAGCTAGAAGAAGTTACCTTGTAGAGAGTTCAGCTACAACGAAACCACCATGTAGAGAGTTCAGCTACAAACAAATCACCTGTAGAGAGTTCAGCTAGAAACAAGTCACCCTGTAGAGAGATCAGCTAGAAACAAGTCACCTTGTAGAGAGTTCAGCTAGAAGAAGTCACGTTGTAGAGAGTTCAGCTACAAAGAAACCACCATTTAGAGAGTTCAGCTGCAAACAAATCACCCAGTAGAAAGTTCAGCTATGAACAGATCACCCTGTTGAGAGTTCAGTTAGAAACAAGGAATCCTGTAGAGAGATCATCTAGAAGTATCGCCTTGTAGAGAGTTCAGCTACAAACAAATCACCTGTAGAGAGTTCAGCTACAAACAAATCACCCTGTAGAGAGATCAGCTAGAAGAAGTCACCTTGTAGAGAGTTCAGCTATAAAGAAACCACCATGTAGAGAATTCAGCTGCAAACAAACACCCTGTAGAGAACTCAGCTACAAACAAATCGCCCTGTAGAAAGATCAGCTAGAAGAAGTTACCTTGTAGGGATTTCAGCTACAAACAAATCACCCTGTAGAGAGTTCAGCTACAAAGAAACCATTCTGTAAAGAGCTCAGCTGCAAACAAATCACTTGTACAGAATTCAGCTACAAACAAATCACCCTGTAGAGAGATCAGCTAGAAGAAATTACCTTGTAGATAGTTCAGCTACAAACAAATCACCCTGTAGAAAGATCAGTTAGAAGAAGTTACCTTGGAGAAAGTTCAGCTACAAAGAAACCATTTTGTAAAGGGCTCAGCTGCAAACAAATCACCTGTACAGAATTCAACTACGAACAAATCACCCTGTAGAGAGATCAGCTATAAGAAGTTACCTTGTAGATAGTTCAGCTACAAACAAATCTCCCTGTAGAGAGATCAGCTAGAAGAAATTACCTTGTAGAGAGTTCAGCTACAAAGAAACCACCATGTAGAGAGTTCAGCTGCAAAGAAATTACCCTGTAGAAAATTCTGCCAGAAACAAATTGCCCTGTAGAAAGATCAGTTAGAAGAAGTTACCTTTTAGAGGGTTCAGCTACAAAGAAACCATTCTGTAAAGAGCTCAGCTGCAAACAAATCACCTATACAGAATTCAGCTACAAACACATCACCCTGTAGAGAGATCAGCTAGAAGAAGTTACCTTGTAGATCGTTCAGCTACAAACAATTCACCCTGTAGAGAGAGCAATTAGAAGAAGTCACCTTGTAGAGTGTTCAGTTACAAAGAAACCACCATGGAGATTTCTGTAATCAATATAATATTATGTGACCGGATTTGCGAAAAGGGGTCTTCCACACACATCCAATTCCGTAACCGTTGGAGACCATAACTCAGTGTTCAAGTAACATATTACCCTGAAAATTTCACCACATATTCAGCTATAGTGGTGCTCACCACTGTCCAAAATTCAAGGTAATAGCTCTTTCTAATCTGAAGTTATTAATTGTCAAAGTTGGCAAATTGGATGTGTGTGGAAGACCCCTTTTCGCAAATCCGGTCACATATGTATTATACAGTATATATAATTTGTACATTTACTGATAAAATATTTAAAGTACATCTACTTCATCTTTTCTTCTTCCTGTAGTAAAGAAAAAAACATAGGTTAAAAAGTCCCAAAGCTGGCCATAGGCCGGCTTTGGGGTATACAAATACAAAAAGAAATGAAATCTAATCCAAAACAGCCAGGCTGTAAAAAAAGTGTGCAGCCCTCAGAAAGGCTATGGTGAAAAAAGATGTGAAATCCAAGGTGGCGGCCAAGAAATGGCTGTGATGGTAGGTTAATGGTAAAAATTTTAATAATGACAATTTAGGTAAATTTTGTGAAGCGGCACAAAAGTTCACCTGAATTGTCGTTATTAAAATTTTTACCATTAACCTACCATCACAGCCATTTCTTGGCCGCCACCTTGGATTTCACATCTTTTTTCACCATAGCCTTTCTGAGGGCCACACACTTTTTTTACAGCTTGGCTGTTTTGGATTAGATATATATATATTGACGAAATTTAAATTTGGCGGATTAGTGACGAATCGCCAATTTGCCAAATTTAGTTCACCGCCAAATTTAATTGATATACGGTAGTTTATAGTAAAATCACAAACACTTACATCAGGATTGCCCAAGCTGGTGAATTCTGTGACATCTTGTTTTAATACTCTGCAAAATAAAACAATCCGTATAAGATTGATATGCACAACACAATTGGGAGGATACAAGTAATTGTTCTACTAAACAAACGTCAAGTATCAAATGAATGCCAGTCATAATTTCTGAACATTCTGTGCAACAGTGCTATTAAATGACGAAGTGAAGAATGCTGTATAGAGTTCGTGGAAAACATCAAGAAGAGTACAACACAAGCCATGAAGTTGGGATACTGATCATGTTTCTACTGATTTTTCAGGTTAATTGCAAAAATGTATAAGAACAAATACATGATCAAACATGTGACCTGTGATACGAATATCTTGAACTATATAGCAAGGATTGTAGTTAACAGTTTGCCAGCAAAACATGATGTATAAGTATTCCGATTGTCATATGATAAGCAGAACACAAATTTTCATCAGAAATTCTTCAAGTGAAATGTGCACATGATTTTGTTTTTACATTTTGCAAGCAACCAGTAAATTCCCATGGAACTCATAACCCCAACACCACTAAGTGACACTAGCTTCCCCAAGTCCCAGTTATACAGTCATAGTAGGTAGGTCTCTTGCTCAAGGAAACCGCAACTTACAGTTGGAGTGGGGGGATCGAACCTGGAACCTGCAATTACCAAGCCAATGTTCTAATCGGCCAGGTTGGCTATGTCGCTTCACCTATACTATACGGCAACAGCACAAAGCAGGCATTTGTACTAATCAAAGTTCAAATCCCAACATTGTCCCATGTGCAGCGACAACTGGTAAGGTTACAGACATTGGTTGGTAAGCTTGATTGATTTGTAACCACCTGATAACAATGCCATACATTATTAGCTCAAGGCTCAATCACTACTTAGAGTCCATGTAATGAAAGTACTACTTGGCATACACAACTACCAGTACACTATACTGACTACTTATTACTCTAAGTATTTAACTCACTACTCAGTTAGTTAGCATAGCCACACAATTTGAGTTTTATAATACCTTCCATGAAGCAGAAGCCAAGACATAGAGTAGCTTGAGGTCACCTGTTATACATATCCACTCCACTGTAAACAAATCTTTAATAAAGGTCACTCAATCGTCATTGTTACGCAGAAAACTTGTTGACCACAAAACGGCTTGTGCGGTGATCACGTGACAACACAGTTTCCTGTATTACGTAATTTTGTGGTTGAGCAAGTCTGTACATAACGCCAGACGCGGCCACTACTGTGAGTTATTTACGTGTAGGGTCGGTTTTGCAATATTAGCCCTGGATTATGCAACATCTCTCAATGGATTTGTATTGTGTTACGTAATAAAAAAAACTTTAGTGTAGTCGTCGTCGTTTTCTTGCAACCTTGCTAAAATAAAAAATATAGCCGTATTTAGACATATTTCACTTTATTTCTCTACCTTGTGTTACACGTATCATCACGTTATGAGTCATCTTACCCGTGTCTGTACCGGCCATCTAGGCCTGACATTATCTAATTCTGGTTGGCCCTACGCGTATTTTCTCCATTCAAACCTGTAATCCCTACAATAACTTTTAAAGACACGATGTGGACACAAGCCCTAATGTCTGACAAACAAGTTGTGAAAGCGTGCAGACCCGTAAGTTCCCTAGGGAAGGCGTTTTGAGCAGAAATCTTTTAGAGTCCATTTAGTGCCACGTCCCATGTGAGCGTTTATAATCGACAGATGTCTTACAAACAAGGTGTGAAAGCATGAAGAATGTACAGACACTACAAATCATTAGTCAATACTCCATTTAGTGCCATGCACCACTTATGATACAAGAAAGTTGTGTGGAATGACCACTGAAGACTCATGTAGTCACAAACCACGAACCACATTCCAAACAAAACTTTGGTTGTTCTACATTAGTTTACGTTCTACAGCAGGTTGTGACCTTTTTTTTTGGTCTTTGACTTTTAGCTAGGCTAAAGTTGAGTGGAATCTGAAACCCCCTCTGAAATTTCTAGTGTGTACCAGAGGTAACGTAAATGTGTTTTGGTGCCTAAGTACGTAAACATGAGACCTGTCAAACAACAAGTGGCCACCAAACAGAATATACAACATGGTAAATATATTTCTTAGCTATACAACAGGAAATTCAGGATTGCAATTGTACCAATTCCCACTTTTAAGCTAAGTGAATACCTGATAATATTGTTTAACCCATTTTACAACCAATACCTGATCTTAAGTAACATTAAGTTACATTAGTGCATAAAAGTACAACTTATAAAGCAATTGCTGTGAGCTTGTACACACACCTGAAGTCAAAGCTGCTAATCAGACAACTGGCCAATTATCACTAGGGCTGGGTTTGTGGTCACCACAAAACACAACTTGCTTGGTAATCTGACAACACAAGAGACCAATCATATGAAATTCACAATACTAATAAAGGTCCTACCTGGTCCAGAGTTAAGTATCACAACCACATCCACTGTTAGTGGGTGAATCGCTATGACTAGATTGCCTGTAAGAACAGATAGGTGAGCATTAAATGCAATACACTTAAATTTATCACTTTTTACACAAAATAAACATTTGGGGATTTCATTCATTTAATTAATTAATTAACCCTTTGGCCCCTATGTTAATAAAAAAAAGTGTTCCGTTAAATGCGAAAGCCAATATATTGGCTTTTTGTTACATGCATGCGTTCAAACGCACGTATCTCTTAAACAAAATATCCTATGAATATACGGTTTGGTCCACGCTACTCTGTGGTTAATGGGTAATACCCTAAGCTTTATCTGAACATTGTAGCACGATGGAGCGTGAAGTAAGGCTAATACGCGTTTGAAAGAATTTTCGGCCATTTTTAAGACAATGATTACCACAATACTACCTGTCATAAAGGAAAGACGGAATAAAGAAGGTTAGTAAAAGTTAAATGATGTTGTAGATCTATCCTTTGTGAGTAATTTAACACAAACCACGAAGGAATAGGTTGTTCCTACATGGAGTAACAGGAGCCCAAATTTATATGTCAAAACGCGTATTTTTCATAAAATAACTTTCGTTTTTAAGAACCAAAGCCAAAATATTGGCTTTAGGGGCCAAAGGGTTAAACAGTTGACATTGTTACACAGAGACCTGAATAGACAGACATATCAAGAAGTTTGCAGACATTTGCTACACTTTTGTTCATGGCAAAGACGCCAGCTGGAACAGCATGTCCAATACATTTTAATATAAAAATTAAATTAATTATCGTGTACCACCTACCTCAAGTCTGTTTAGTAACTTTCTGAATTTGATACATGTAGAGTAACTCTCTGCGAGTACAATGATGCCCCCAATTCACGGAAATTTTGGCTTGTCAAAATGGCCTAAACTGACCAGGTGTAGCAAATTCCCCCATACATTTTGTATTGAGTGTTTTGGGGTCATGCAATAAAAGGCATGATAACCCATGACACGTGATAGATACCTCAGATTCCGAACCAGATTTGGAAATAGCAGTGAATAGTGATTAAGATGAGCTATAGCAGAAGGAAATCAGGAAATTTAAGCTTGTCATTTTAAGGTTGAAAATCACTTTTTCTATGGCAAACTGAATGCCAGATATTTGGAAAGGAATGCTCTGATCTATTTTGATGTCTTGACAGCCATTATTAACCTTCACTACATTATTGTTACAACTGAACAAAAGCACTGTGAATTAGTTCTGCAGGTTAGTTTGTGAAAATGACAGTGTTCTGTGATTAAACAAAATAATGTCCATCCCATGCAGCAACTTCTTCATATGTTTCACTGTACATAAATTCAGTAATTTAGACCAGAACATGTAAATGGGTATACCTTTTCATACAAACATCGATATCTGACACAGACTCACTTACTGACTTTTCATCTGCAGCCAAAGTTCCAAGAATTCTGATGATGATGTAAGTGGCAAATGATAAGATAGCCATGGTTTTTTGGTAATTGGTCCCGTACACCTTGTCACTACAATCTCGCCATGAGATTAATACGAGCTAGTGGAGCTACTAGGAGTTTTCGCCTGGCGGGACTCTAAAATACTGCAAATGCGGTGTGTCGATGTTGATCTAATCCTTGATCTAATCAGTTTCGTTAACCTCCACTCCAGACTCTTATTCTTTCACAGGTTCTTTCATACTTCAACAACGGTGTACAGCCTCTGCATTAAAGTACACCTCACCATGAAATGAAATCCAGTTACAACAAGACTTAATGTTGATTACTCAGTCTCGTTACTCTCACTCTCCTTTTTGGACTGCCATTTTAAACAACATTTGTTCAATTTTAATCAAAACCGCGTATCACTTGTATCCACTTCGGGTGTTGCAGGGACATTCCAACGGACTTCCCCTAAATAGGTCACGTGATAATTGTCAGTCTTGTGTGGTACTTGTCCTTAGTCATGGCTCAGCATTGCGGTACGTGTGTACTATAGCCTAGCTATAGGATTTTTTGTGTGATGATGCATATGGTCGCATGGAACGCATGATGGTAGGGCAAATGCCCACCCCTAGCTATGCCTATGGCATTAACTAGCTTTTTCTATAGCTACTATTATGTTGTTGATACATCAGGGGCACCAGAGTAAGGTGAAAGTGATAGCTAAGGCTAAGTCAACTGGTCTATATAGTCTGGGCCTCTGGGACATATTCTCTCACAAAATTTTATCTAAGTATACTGCAACTTTTAGCTAGTCCTTCAGTGACCAAATTCGCTTCATCAAGTTTGAAAATTTGTTTAATTCCAGTCAAAAAGGCTTAGATCTCAATGCACTGGTTGTATCTTCTGATGCCCTGTTTACATTGTCCAAAAGATAGTTAGAGTCCCATATTAAAATGAACTCTTGTTATATGCTTGCATGGACTCTTGATAATAATGACTATATGTATTTATTTATTATTATTAAATGCTATCCCACTAGGGTTTAGCTTTCAGGTTGCGTATACAAGATATTCTTTCATCTGCTGGTATAAATTGCTATTCCATGTACTATGAGGCCTGGGAAATGTAAGGCTCTAGCTCCACACTAAGAATCAAATTATATAATGTTCAACACAATGATAAGATAATTGTCTGAGCAGAGTTCATGGTTATCGTATCAGCAAAGAATTTTGAATATGTTTTATTTAAGTGCATTGTGACTGTTCCTCCTATAATTCTTGTTCAATTATCTGATATCTTGTTGGTTTCCCTCCATCCTCTTTACTGATCCCTCTTTATTGATTTTATATGACTAGAAAATCAGTATACCTTGTCAATCCAGTTACAACAGTTGATCTATAAATATGATGATGATGCAGTTATTAAGATGAGGAGATGCATAGTGTTTCCCTACAGTGCCACAACACAAAAACACTTGAAATGTAATCTGAGACTTACATGTATATAGCTGCAGTGAACTAAGTAAGATCACTTTAGCTGCTGGTAAGCATTGCGTCGTATTACCATCAATCAATGCTTGTGCAATAAATTGTCTGTATTATGAATTCAGTCAAAATTATGCATAGCTAGCTGTGTAGTAATTTATTACGCACCCAGTTAACACTTAGCTAAGTTTGAGCATAAGATGCTTGAAGTATTCCACAGATATATTTTGTAAATAATATTATAAAAAAAGATAAATATACTCTAATAGAACAGTCAATAGCTAGCTGTGTGTATAATTGTGAACTAATTAGGCACTTGCTAATTATGTGCATAATCTAAAGCATTTACCACAGATGTGAGATGTTGCAATTGTAAATAGTAAATGAACGCCACAGTGAACATAAATCTACAGAACAGTCTGTCTATTCTACACTGTAAATTCATACTTCCAAATTTACAGTGTGAACAGTCTGTAATGTGCATGCCTTTGTCAAACAAGTTGACAGGTGCACATGTTTGACTCTCCAAGACAATAATATTATTGCTAATTTCCCAATATCAGTCATCTAAATGTTACCATTAAATTTTTAACAATTTTGTTGTTCCCCCAGTGGGACTATCACTATATAACAAAAATGAGTGATATCCACCTCAAAAACACCTTCGCTGTAAAAAAAAGGTGCGTCCAAGAAACTACAAGTACCTGTAATCCAATGTAATTAAAAACAGCTCAGTTGTAGGGAAAGACTTCATAAAAGTAAAAATAACTGGTAACTTAAAGAGCTGATATCTGGAGCGGCCAAGAATCAATCTTACTCATTCTAAATTTTTTTAATCCATGAAAGAACACCTTGCATTGGCTGTAAAAAAAGTGCACCCAAGAAAGTAACTGGCAATTGAAATAGCTGATATCTGAAGCGGCCAAGAATGAATGCTGATATACAACTAATTGGAATTAACAAAAAGTTTAACATCGAACCTTTATCTTTCAGCTGTGTTCTACATTCACTCTTGCTGCATCATAAATTGATTTCTTTTAACTCTAATTGGCTGGTAATTTGGCCGCCTTTTTTTTGCTCTATACACTGAATATTAAAAAAGGTGGCCAAATTACCAGCCAATTAGAGTTAAAAGAAATCAATTTATGATGCAGCAAGAGTGAATGTAGAACACAGCTGAAAGATAAAGGTTCGATGTTAAACTTTTTGTTAATTCCAATTAGTTGTATATCAGCATTCATTCTTGGCCGCTTCAGATATCAGCCGGATTTCAATTGCCAGTTACTTTCTTGGGTGCACTTTTTTTACAGCCAATGCAAGGTGTTCTTTCATGGATTAAAAAAAATTTAGAATGAGTAAGGTTGATTCTTGGCCGCTCCAGATATCAGCTCTTTAAGTTACCAGTTATTTTTACTTTTATGAAGTCTTCCCTACAACTGAGCTGTTTTTAATTACATTGGATTACAGGTACTTGTAGTAGTTTCTTGGACGCGCCTTTTTTTACAGCGAAGGTGTTTTTGAGGTGGATAACAGTAAAAAGTACGTTAAACGGAGCCACGTACGTATACGCAACTGTTTCCGAGAAGCTAGCTAGCTGGGTTCCCCAGTAGCTAGTATGCTAACGCGGTGAACGAATATCCACAGTTGTACAGTAACATGGCACCACAGTGGTCATGAGCGTGGGTTATATTACCACAACACGCCCATATATGGAGCAAAAATTGTAATTAGCTATAGCATCTGCTGTCTTAGCATTTTTTGATGACAATATTAATCAAACCTATGTCTATTAGTGAGGTGCATGCTTACCAAAATCACTGTTAGCTATATAAGTTAATGGCGTACTTATCAACATTAGAAATGCATGGCATGCATAAATTCTTTTGATCTTTGAGGGATAAAAAATTACCAAGAGACCTCTGGAGAGGTTCTATAAAATGGTTAGAGACCTCCTATATGTAGCAGATAGGTATAGTAACTGCATAGTTGAGGGAGATATCACTATACAGATCTAGAACACCTCATGATCACTGATCATGATGTGCTGAAGTAGCAAATCATTGAGTTTTGTTTCATAGATAACAATATGGAAAGTGAATGTGAGTTTACATTTTGTGCAAGATATGATGATTTACTCAACCCACAATCAATCTATCTACTAGTATAAATACACCTACACGGGACCGCCTACTCAGATCTTTGTGGCTTTGAAAGCCCTCAGCTTTGCCTTGAGTTTTAGATCCTCATGATAGCTATAGGTCTCTGCCATCATGTGGGTATGAAGAACTGAAGGCTTCAGTATAGTAGTCACCTTCGCTTACTATGGAGTGAAATTTCTATGTTTAGCTTTTCTTTTATTCAGATACATTTTTTTACTTCAAGTTAACTAAGTTTTAGATATTTGGCATTCAATTTGTGTAGAGATGTCTAATGATGATAGAATAATTATTACACGGCATTGCAAGTAAGCTAATATTTGCATTAGGTTATTTATTTATTAAGGCTTTACAGCATAAGTGCTGAAGGTCTGTGGTCCTACAGCCTGTTTAAAGTTGTTACATAAGTGTGTTTGAAAAGGTTATGTTACATGAAAATGTAAAAGTATTGAAGCTACATTTGGACTTACTGGAGCTGGCCGGCCACTTTAACAAGGTGGCCACAAAGTAACCGGTCCAAATGCTTGTTTATGCAATCACCATGTTGTGATAGTGAGCATGCAACTAACTTATGTATACTGGTCTATTTATCAGTTAGCAATTGCATAGAGTAAACAATGTTGAAATTACTTGTGGTAGAGAAGGACAGTAGAAGGCTTGATCAAGTTTACGGAACTATGGAGATTGTATGACATTTCATTTTACCAGCTTGGCATTATCATGACTAAATTGTTGGGTCTGTTATACTTTGGATACTATAAAGAAATCTAATCCAAGACTTGGAGCTTCCAAATGTAAGTGCATGCAACTTTAATGTCTGAAAGTGGTGATGGCAATCAGATAGAGGTGTAGCCAGGAGGGGGGTTTCTAACAGCAATGTGTGTTAACACCAGGTAGGTCTGAGAGAGGAGAGTAAGACCTTGAATAATTTATTGGTTCAAACCTCAACGGATCTAGATTGCCAATATTTCATGGATGAATTGTCAAATAACAATAATGTGAACGTCATAATATTATAGCTACAATTATTTGTATGTACACCTGGGAAACAGCTGCACATATTTTATGGACATGAATCCACTGACAAAATGGAATAACTACAAAAGCAATATTTAAATTTCTAGTTAGCTATAAAATTAAGTGTATCAAGGATGTGTCTCTTGCACCCACAGGCTTTGAACTATTTATCCATATACTTTAAGATAATAAGTTGACATACTAAATGGAGCCATGTCAGGCAGTACAGTACAATTAAATTAGTGTGAACATGAGTTTGTTACCACAACACGCCCATATAACAAACATTGTAATAAGCATCTACTGTCTTTTGATGATAGAATTGACTATCTATCACAACCCTCAAATCTAGCTATGTCCTTTAGTGAGGTGCATGCTTATAGCAAAATCACTGTTAGCCACAGGGTGGATATAAAAGAGCCATTAAGTTCCTAATGTTGTACTTATGATTAGAAAATGGTATGCATAAATTACTAAGATACTTCCAGAGATATGGTTAGAGACCTCCTATATGTAGCAAAGAGGTATCTGCATAATGTGCATAATATCTCCATTCATCACCATGGACACTCACTAATGCTCAGATCAGAGAGCTTTTTTTTATTCCAATCTTTAACTATAACTTAGAAGGGTACCCATCTGACTAGGCAGAACATTGACACCACGTGGGTATGAAAAAGGCTTCAATATAGTATAGCTACATTTGCATACCATGGAGTGAAATGAAATTTCTACTTCTAGCAATACTCATGTTTAGCTTTCCTTTTTATTCAAGTATAAACTTATAGTTTTAGATATTTGACATTCAACTTGTGTAGAGATGTCTTATGATGATAGAATATTAAACGACAACTAACATTTGCATTGCATATCTTGGTATGTACACCTGGGAAACAGCTAGCTAGTACGTGCATGGGGCTGCACATACAGACATGAATCCACTGACAAAAATGGAATGACTACAAAAAGTATTATTTAATTATATTTCTAATATAACTACCTACAATTAAGTGTATCAAGGATGTATCTTATGCACCTTATTCCATGACTAAAAAAGTGCAGATTACAGCAGCCTATCAGATCACAGTCTACATTTATAATGCTAATATGTCTGGTGTAGAAGAAACATTCCTTCCCCAATAAAAACCCAATACTCTACATCATTTATGTATATTTATATGAATGCTCTATCAGGGTATATTTTGGCTATCCTGATTGCTCTATTAGAGTATCTCTATCTTTTTAGGAAACCTTTCAAGTCCCCTATGTAGATCCTTTCCCGAGAGATGAATATAATTTTTACATGCAGTTATGTGTGTACGACTGTAGTGAAGTAAAAAGTCCAATACAACCACACTTGAATAAAATTAACTATATCTAGGTTAGTGAAGTGTTGACAAACATACAAAAGCCATAAAATACTTAATTGTACCTAACTGCAGCAATTGTTAAAAGGGATGTCAAGCAAAAATGCAATTACAGTCATGTGGTGATATTATTTACATGATGTTGTTTACTTCTTGGTACGTGGTAAAACAGCTGGCTTTATTTTAGCAAGTATGCTGCTTTGATTATCCATATTCTCAACATCCTGATCTTTAATCGATGCTGCATCATCATCAACATTCATATCAACTTTAAATGTTGATTCTTCTTTTATTTCATGCCTCTCTGGTGTTGATTCATTGACCTCAGTTTCATCATCATTAAGATTTGTCTCTTTCTCACTACCAGCATCTTGCTCTTCAATGATTGATTCTTCTAGTCGTTTAAAGGTCTTCAGTTTCACTGGCTCATCAGTAAACACACTGTCTTCTGCATGCACATAAAAGACGTGACTAACTAATGTTCTAGAAATGTACAGCAACATCTACTTACCTAATGCAATCTCTGACACTTCTTTCGATGGACGTCTCCTTTCCAGTGTTGTGCTTAAGTAATCACCACCACTGGTACTGCTTCCCACAGATATGGTTGATATTTTCTTACCACGAAGACTAACATCACTTTGCGAAGCTATACAAGGACAGAGTAATATACGTATGCTCATGCACATACATGCATGTACATAAGTGTAAAACTGCATTAAGGAAAAGGACTATGATAGACATACGAGGCTCTACAACAAAACTAAAGCAGCAATATTCCCCTATATTACAGCCCTTGTAATCAAACATGGATTCAGTATGACTTTGAATTATGATTTTTTATATTTTCTGCTAATTGACTGACTGACTAACTAACTAACTAACTAACCTACATGCTGATACTGTACTAATGCCTTCAGACAACATTACAGAGTAACAGCTGAGGCTATGCTATGTATGCATGAGTTTGATTTCTCATAGGAGACTTTGCTTCAAGGTGCCTTTTGGCATACAACAGTTTGTGCAATACATACCTTTGTACCCCATTTTTGCTTGCAGTGTGAAGTTGTCAATTAATTGCTAAATTTTGTACCATGTCTCATACAGTTGAACTTAGCAGATCCTAGCTTCATGCACTGTTCTCTGTGTGTAGCTGCCAATACACTGTGAATTACATGCCAAAGCACTATTGTTAATTAAAGAAACCAGCAACCAAGAGTATGTCCAGCGAAAAGGAAAAGGCATGGAAAGTACTGCATAGTTGAAAAAGTTACAGTGGAAAAGTGTGCTAGCAAGCACAATGTTGCAAATGAGGCTGTGAGGCATTTAAAGCTATAAGACAGCAGCAGCAGCAAGGACAACATGATAATAGCTGTGTTTGGGAGGTATCTTTTGAGTATTATTTTTTAATCCATGCAGCTAATGTATAAAGCCTTTAATCTCAAGCCTATTCATGCGAAGGAATCATGTGGTTTATGAACTAACTTAAATGTAGTAATTTTAATGGGTTTAATTTTTGTAGTTTACAATTTTTTTAGAAGTCAAGGGTAGTAAATTTCGTTGGTCAAATAATGAATAATGAATATCAGACATTTTACATTCATAGTACGCTTTACTTGTAAACCAATCAAGCCATTACATCTCCAAAAGAATTTTGGACACCTGCTTTTGGTAAAGAGTACATTTATTATTTATGTAGGATATAACTATTTTATGCAGACACACAATCAATCTTTTGTAGTCAACTTTGTGCAATGCAGAATATCTAGTAGTGTTGCTAAGTTTTTTTTTTTGTTTTTTTTTTCCCGGGCTAGATAGACTGCCCTTGCCACCACCCCCAGCACTAGGTGTTAAAGTGCTAGACAGCTGGAAATACCAGCAATCAAACAAAGCCGCTAATGTTACTAAAGCTTGATCTAACTAACACTGTACTAGATGTTACTAACACTGTACTAAGGCTTGATCTTGTAGTGAGTGTGTCACAATGATCTGTCCACATACACTAATCGTAGTAGGGAAACCATCAAACCTTTGTGCACAGGTTAAGTTTCCAACATCAGACACATGATAGTTTGTCGTGTGGCCAAGAAAACAGGTGCACCACACTGTGAGTATCAGGAAAAAAAAGAAAATGCTATTTTCATGTATAAATAGTTCCATGCCCCTTCTCAAATTTGTGCTCCAAATGCCCTCTACCTTCAGCACCCCACATACCAAATTTGAGCAAGATTGCCTAACGCAATTGTAAAGTACAAGCCCTCAAAGTTTGGCATAATTTCTTCTTCATTTTTTCTTCGTTTAGGGAGCTCATGGGGGTTTTAGATTATTCTTTCACACACTTTACAAAAACCCTTGTAAAATGCAAATGTATAGGTCAATTTTCTTGAACTGTGGTGCACTTTAAGAACATATTGCAGCATAATGATGTACCAAGGTTGGTGCAAATCTGATAACCAGTCATAGATAATTATTTGCATAAAAAAGGCCGACTTGTTGTCATGCCTACAGGGTAAACTGCTCAAACCTTTTGTGGTTCAAAAATCGCATTGACAGTTATAGAGTTACAAAGCAAAAAACAAACAACTGTAAATCACGGGGTCAATATACCCTAATAGAACAGTCACTGCAGGGTAAGAATGTGGATGAAAATGTCAAAAAATCTTATCAGCGTTTAAACTTGGGACTTCCATACTGGACACCCAATTCCTTAAACACTGAGCTGCTGCTATCACAGTTGTTCACTTAACATGTGCATACATACATACCACACATACAAACACACACAACACACAGACGTACACACATCCACACTTACTTCTTGTCTTCATTGTACTGGTAATAGTACTTGTGCTTTTACGATCCTGTAATCCAAAGCACATAGATTAAATCTTTATTATAAACTTAGAACTTACAGAACGAATTCTACTGTAGAAAGTGTATAGTTTGCTACCTTTCCAAAAGTTGTACCGATCTCTAAATTCTTTAGCAACCTTAGAATAACCACAATAAGTACTGTACTATAACTCTAGTTATAATTACCTGTTTATTCCTGACAACATGGAATATAAAGATAAAGACACCCTAGAAATAAATATTTGTAGTAACGCATGTAGCTAGGTTTGTAAACAAGCACAACTACAAAAGTATACTTCAGCAGAACACGATAATTTACAACAATAAATGTTTAACAAATAGATAACACATGTCTTGTAAACTTTATGTAAACTTATTACATGGCGCATAACGATTAGTAGCTACCTGTAGAGAATTCAGGATTGCAAATATCCAAGCAAATGCTACAGTGTCATCATTCACAGCCAGAACTCCAATTATCCATGTCAATCCAAGTAATGGCAGTAGTACTACTATGGCCTTCAGGAGGTCCCTGGGTACCCACTAGTAATGAAACACAGTTTACGTATTACTTATAGAACTTACTTTGCTGCGGCTGCATTAATAGAAGCCCTTTCACTGATCGTGTTTCGTGTACTTTGATATAAAACTTTTAGTGTAATTCCAAGAAACACACAGTTTATCTGCAATTGATTGTCATGTACTATTTACTACACAGAGTAAAGTATTATTACCAAGATCATAGCCCCAATAGGTGCAATGAATGCTGCAATTGCTCCATCCTCTGATTTTATCCAGCAACTATTAGTGATCAAAATTAGAATCAAAACACCAATAGTTCACACTTACTAATCATCAGTCCCATAGTGTCTGTGAACTATTCCAGCTGATATTGCAACTATTGGAATTCCTGGACCTAATGTAACATCGTATAATATACACATACAATTACTTCTGTGTAGTTGTGCTCACCCCAGCCCAAGATAAAGAAGAATCGTCGACGATTCAGCTTATTACCAAACACAGTTACCAACATCATATAGAGCATTACTCCTTCACATAACATCCAACAAAATGCAGATATGAAGAAATATTGTAGAAGAACTGCCACAATTATACAAGAGGCCTAAAAATTACAATTACATTTTACAAAATTTATTCTACAGATGTATTAATGCTTACTCGGTATTCAGTAGCAGTTTCTATTCCAGAAACAAATACTATCAGACCCAATGCAAGTGCAATGCACAGATTAAGATGGATGAAGACATTATTCTTCTTATCTTTTATTCTATATCAAAATGATAATGAATCATAAAATACTGAGTGTAAATACAGAAGAACCACTTACCTAAACAACACATATGTCAGTATCACAATGGAAAGACAAAGACACAGAAGAGATATTGCACATCCAATATACGAAATTATCGACAATGCATCATCAGCTGGGGTTGGCTATAAAGTGCAATAAAATTATATGTTTATAATTATTGCTTTTATTTATATCTCTTTACTTTTGTGCCACGTACACTCACAAGTACAGCAAAACTAGTCAGATGAGTAGCAAGACAAGTCACTTTTGTGTCATTAGAATTATCATCATCCAATTTAACTCCTTCCTGTGACCAACCACCGGCTTGATTACTGTGTGTGATATAAACAGTGGACAATAAATTATTACTATTATGTTTAATCTATCATTATTAATGTAACATATCTGTTGCATCAATGTTATTTAGCAGATGGATCCCACTTAATCAGTACAATAGTTTGCTTTTCTCACTACAGCAGAGCAATGAGAGGTAGCTACACATGACAATTGTTAGTCATTGTAGGGTGACTGTTTATTATGGTGTCTCAATTCTGCTGCTTATGAGTCTCTGGTATATAACAATTTACCCACATGATTATTGTTAAGGGATATGGTCATGGTGCCTGTTCACAAATACGCACTCACCTTCAGGCCTTTGGTGTTTACATCAGGCAATAGTGCAGCTGTGCACTCCTAAGGGAGACGTAAGCACTTGAGAAGACATTACTTTTTCAGTATTTTCAGCTTTTCTGCTGTGTGTAGCTTTATCATTGCATTTGGCCGTGAGCGCTTATCATCCATGGTTAATTACAAGAAATGTGTATGCACTTAACAAATAATATGCACTTAATAGATACTTACGCTTAACAACCCGACTCTACGGTAATACCGTATAGCCTAAATATTCTGAGGGAGAATATTTTCAAGGTTGAGCAAAGTAAAAGAAAATTATTATGACAATCTCAAATGTAATATATATGGAGGTCTAAAAATCTTCAAGTATAAAATTTTTGCTGTTAACCCCTAAAACCTTGAAAAAGCAAAAATTTCCCCCCTCAAAATATTTAGCCTATATGGTAATTCAAGATTGCATTGCAGCTACCATCCGGTGGCAATAAACGGTAAAATATGTGTTTTCCAGGGTTCTGATAGATATATGCTCTCTGTGCTTTTTTTTACTGGCATCATTTTCATGCAAGGACTCGCATTACTTTCTTTGTGTTGATTTTTCTTACATGGCATATGAACACAAACTACATCACATCACATAACAGGACATAAGTCAGTATCTGGATAGAATATCTGCATTCTGAAACCTGTATTATCAAGCCAATTAAATGTTAAAAGTATTGCATGGCCATTAACAGTAGTATTGTAGTTGTGACCAAATTTTTGACAAGTGTTGATCTACGCACACACCAGTGAAGTTTACTTTTCACCATGAATGGATAGCCACAGCAATACTCTACACATCTGCACCACAACCACGCCTCTGGTTTGGTCAGGCTACTTTTCATGAGTGGATTTCTAGAGACATGTGCCAGCCACTGGGAACACTCTGGCACCTTCTAATGCCACTGGCCAGTTGAAATACGAGACTAGAGACATGAACAGCCTTGGACAACTGCCCAGATATTGTTTCTTTAATTTTCAGTGGCACAGGTGGTCCTGAAAGCCCAATTTTATAGACTGGAGACACCATATGACCCACTTGGCTATTTTCAGTTCATATTATATCAATCACCCACCCACCACCCATGGTGACGTGATTGTGTTACAGATACCATCATGACAAAAGGTGCTCAAGATCATGGTTATATCAATAGCTAGCTTGCTATGGATTGAAGTGTAATAAACACTATGGTTGGCTTCAAACTCATAGCTTTTGACCTATATTGGATTGAAATGTTTAAAATCGCATATCTCACAATCTATTGATGTGTGTAGATTGACAGTTTTCCCAAATCAGGTCACATTTAATGATTGCGTTACTTACAGTCTTTCATCTAGCAAGTTGTGGTCATAAAATTGACATGTAGTGTTCCTTTCTAGTGGTGCTCCTGCTGATGCTGCAACTGACTGTACAGTGGTTGGCAGAGTATTAGAAAATTCTAAACTTTTGGATATCTCTAAGTCATTTTTCTGTTGGCAAAAATTTCCATGGTTGAAACATAAATTAATATCATGTATAACAATACACTATAATAGTATACATGGACGTAGCAGCTACATAATTATTTATGATTCATTAAAGAATGTATTTATACATTTTAAATTACTAGCTAACACTGCTACCTGTACAATACAACAAGCATTTTTAACCTGTTAAGGCTACTAATGTGCAAAGTAACATTTTTCTCTCTTTTTAACTCTATTACAAGTCTCACATACACGATAGGGATTGGTTACTAGCTTTGGTTACAAAATTTACAAAGTTTGCTTTGTTATCATAGTATCAAATAACTTAGATACAGTACCCATCTTTTCAAAGCTATTTCAACCATCTCTGGTTTTCCCTGTGCCATTAAAAGGTTGTAGACATGCCTGGTTGGGACACTATAAAAGCAGACAAACAGATTCCCAGTTGCCTTACATGCTGTAGACATGTTAGTGTTGAAAGTGTTTATTAGTCCAATAATATTTTGTACTGACAGTTCATTTTTACAAAATTAGGTCAAATATACTTACCACAGCAAATGTCACTGAAATGGGATTGTTCTCAGTAGTGTTAAAAGGTACTGGGACTTGAATGGAAATGATGGGAGAAATTGGTAAGACTGCCGCAGATCTATAAAAGGAAAGAAAATCAATGATTTTAAACCAACATAGTTACTTAGCTTATTGCAGAAAGGACTATAACTACTTTTCATTGATCTGACATCATAGTTGAAGTTCAATCTGACATGATCTTATAATACTTGATGAAGCACAGGGTCTGAGGGCATTCAGGAAAACTTTAAGTATTCTGAGATTTTAACTCATGGCTATTTGTCACATAAAACTCTTTCAGTAGCCGAAATACTTATCTTTGCTTAGTGTTTCATACTTCAATGATTCTATCCTGTATTCGAGCAGCATAAGTAATTGTATATAATAACTGTTTATTTAGATCATCTTAGAGCAATATTGTGGTCACACTTCTGCATATTTTAAATCAGTTGAAGGAGAATGCTTAATTATGATACACAGTGCATATAGAATAAAGGCAAGGAGTTTAGTCCCCTAGATGGCACTAAGTTTCTCTGTTTTATAAACATTTTGACTGCTCTATTAGAGTAGTTGATTGTCCTATTAGAGTTTATCAAAGAGTGGTCAGCAATCCCTAACTGGTCCTTAATTTGATTTATTATTTACCTTCATGGTAGTTGGAAAAAGCAGTTCTCCTTACCAGATCAACTAGCTAAATACACATACAAAAAAGGAAAATGTCTTTTTAAATTTAATTCGCCAGTATAATTCTTTCTCTGATATTGTCACAAATTATGGTTGTTCACTTACTCATCAATAGGATTTGGCAACTGAAGGGCATCATCTCTGAGTATGGTACTTGTAATTGGAAATCCTTTAGTATCTACAGTAAGCATTCAAGTAAAGAAAATTACAAATCTAATGATGCTACATACCTTCCTATATATTCCTATCTAATCAAAAACAGCCAGGCTATAAAAAAGGGTGCGGCCTCCAAAAAAACCAGGATGAAAAAGATGTGAAATCCAAGGTGGAGGCCAAGAAATGGCTGTGATGGTAGGTTGATGGCAAAAATTTTAATAACGACAATTCAGGTGAATTTATGTTGCCTCCTCCAAGTTTCACTAGGATTCGGCACCAAATTCACCTGAATTTTCATTATCAAAAATTGTGCCATTAACCTACCATCACAGCTATTTCTTGGCTGCCACCTTCGATTTCACATCTTTTTCACCCTGGCTTTTTTGGAGGCCACAGCCTTTTTTTACAGCTTGGCTGTTTTTGATTAGATATCACTTATTTTTGTAATTTCATACTTAAAGCCAGCCTATGGCTAACTTTGGGTATTTCTTTTAACTTGTCTTTTTCTTTTCTATAGGAGTGAAGATTACTAAGAAAATTTTTAATTGTCAAATTGTTTAGCTATACATGCACATTTAACAATATTATTTAGTAATTATTGCAATTGTGTTTATTAATCATTAACTCAATACAGACTGAAATGTTTGCAGCTGAAAACTCTACAGGGAAATGTGTATGTACGTAGCTGAAATTTCTACCTGGAGACTCACAATGTAGCTGTACTCTTAGACAACATGATGAATGATTTGTAATTGAACTCACCACAGAGTAACTTATAACCTAACTAAACTCTATAGAAAGAATTGCAAGATAGCTCAATTTTCAACAGGATGGTTTTCTTGTAGGTGAACCCTCTACAGGGTGACATGTTTCTAGCTGAACTCTCTACAGGGTGACTTGGTTCTAGGCACCAGCCTATTATGCTGGCATAATTTTGAGCATGATAGGTGCCTGAAAGCATCAGGCATAATGCTAGCATAATAGGCAGAATAATTGTCATATTGTAAGCAAAAATGCATGCCATAGAAATAGGTTGACTTGCAATAACAGAACAGTCAATGCCATTCATATGGCATTAAGCAGTCATTTGACATGACTGTTATTATAGTTTACAATGTAGCCAAATTCTTAATGCACAACGAGTACATTTCAGTTGTTCATAAGCCAAAGTTTATCATTACCCATTAGAAAGTAACAACAAAACATGGGAACTGTAGCAAAAAGTTTGAGCACAATTATGAGCATAATAGGCAAAAATTTTTAGCACTGCAGCATAGCATAATAGGCAAAATTAAAAGCATAACAGGCTGGTGCCTACTTGGTTCTATCTGATCTCTCTACAGGGTGATTTGTTTCTAACTGATCTTTCTATGGGGTGATATGTTCCTTTCTACAGGGTGATTTTAAATGTAGCTGATTTTTGATCTCTCTATGGGATGACTTGATTCAAGCTGATCTTTCTACAGGGTGAGTTGAAATGTAGCTGATCTCTGTACAGGGTGACTTGTTTCTAGCTGATTTCTCTACAGGGTGACTTCTTTTATAGTTGAACTCTCTACATGGTGACTTGTTTCTACCTGATCTCTATAACACAGTGATTTGTTTCAAGCTGATCTCTCTGCAGGGTGACATGAAAACTCTTTGCAGGGTAACTTGTTTCCAGCTGATCTCTCTACAGGGTGATTTGTTTCTAACAGAATACTGTACAGGGTGATTTGTTTCTAGCTGAACTGTCTACTGAGAGATTTGTTTGTAGTTGAACTCTCCAAAGGGTGACTTGAAATATAGTTGAACTCTCTTTAGGGTAACTGGTGTCTGGCTGAATACTCTACAGGGTGGTTGGAAATTTGGTTTAACACTTTGCAGAGTGGCTTGTTGACTTGTTTCTAGCTGATTTTCTCTACAGGATGATCTTTTTAGCTAAGCTCCATACAGAGTGGCTTATAACAGTGTTAAATTCTCTACAATACATAGATGAATGCTTTAAGAGAGTAATTGTTTACTTCTTAGCTGACTGCTCTATTAGAGTATCTAATCCAATACAGCCAAGCTGTAAAAGAAGAGTGTGGCCCTCAAAAAGTCTATAGTGAAAAAAGATGTGAAATCCAAGGTGGCGGCCAAGAAATGGCTGTGATGGTAGGTTAATGGTAAAAATTTTAATAACGACAATTCAGGTGAATTTGGTGCCGCTTGGTCTTGGCACAAAATTCACCTGAATTGTCGTTATTAAATTTTTACCATAAAAATTCACCTGAATTGTCATTATTAAAAGTTTTACCATTAACCTACCATCACAGCCATTTCTTGGCTGCCACTTTGGATTTCACATCTTTTTTCACCATAGCCTTTTTGAGGGCTGCACTCTTTTTTTTACAGCTTGGCTGTTTTGGATTAGATTTCACTTCTTTTTGTATTTGTATACCCCAAAGCCAGCCTCTGGCCAGCTTTGGGGCTTTTTGACCTATCTTTTTTCTTTACCACAGGAAGAAGAAAAAGATGAAGATTTTAAATACTTTAAATGTAGAGAATTCAGCTACAAACAAATCACCCTGTAGAGAGTTCAGCTAGAAACAAGTCATCCTGTAGAGAGATCAGCTAGAAGGATCACCCTGTAGAGAGTTCAGCTACAAACAAATCACCCTGCAGATAGTTCAGGTACAAACAAGTCACCCTGTAGAGAGGTCAGCTAGAAACCAGTGACCTGTAGAGAGTTCAGCTACAAAAAAAAAACACCCTTTAGAGAGATAAGCCAGACAAAGTAACCTTGTAGAGAGATCAGATAGAAACAAATCAAACTATGGAGAGTTTAGCTACAAAGAAACCACACTGTAGAGAGTTCATCTACAAGCAAATTACCCTGTAGAGACTTCAGTTACATTTCAAGTCACCCAGTAGAGAGAACAGCTGCAAACAAGTTGTGTAATAAATATTTGTGTTATATATTTACTGATAAAAGGGTGATTTGTTTGCAGTTGAACTCTCTACATGATAGTTTCTTAGTAGCTGAACTCTCTACATAACTGATCTCTCTACAGGGTGATTTGTTTGTAGCTGAACTCTCTACATGATGGTTTCTTTGTAGCTGAACTCTCTACAAGGTAACTTCTTCTAGCTGATTTTTCTACAGGGTGATTTGTTTGTAGCTGAATTCTCTACAGGGTGATTAGTTTGTAGCTGAACTCTCTACATGGCGGTTTCTTTGTAGCTGATCTCTCTACAAGGTGACTTCTTCTAGCTGAACTCTCTACAGGGTGATTTGTTTGCAGCTGAACTCTCTACATGATGGTTTCTTTGTAGCTGAACTCTCTACAAGATAACTTCTTCTAGCTGATCTCTGTACAGGGTAATTTGTTTGCAGCTGAACTCTCTACAAGATGGTTTCTTTGCAGCTGAACTCTCTACAAGGTAACTTCTTCTAGCTGATTGCTCCACAGGGTAATTTGTTTGCAGCTGAACTCTCTACATGATGGTTTCTTTGTAGCTGAACTCTCTACAAGATAACTTCTTCTAGCTGATCTCTGTACAGGGTAATTTGTTTGCAGCTGTAGTCTCTACAAGATGGTTTCTTTGCAGCTGAACTCTCTACAAGGTAACTTCTTCTAGCTGATTGCTCCACAGGGTAATTTGTTTGCAGCTGAACTCTCTACATGATGGTTTCTTTGTAGCTGAACTCTCTACAAGATAACTTCTTCTAGCTGATCTCTGTACAGGGTAATTTGTTTGCAGCTGAACTCTCTACATGATGGTTTCTTTGTAGCTGAATTCTCTACAAGGTAACTTCTTTTAGCTGATCTCTCTACATGGTGTCTTGTTTGTAGCTGAACTCTCTACAGGTGATTTGTTTGCAGCTGAACTCTCTACATGGCGGTTTCTTTGTAGCTGAACTCTCTACAAGTGAGCTCTTCTAGCTGATCTCTCTACAGGGTGATTTGTTTCTAGCTGAACTCTCTACAGGTGATTTGTTTGCAGCTGAACTGTCTACATGGTGGTTTCTTTGTAGCTGAACTCTCTACAAGGTAGCTGATCTCTCTACAGAGTGACTTGCTTGTAGCTGAACTGTCTACAATATTAACTGGTTGCTGCTGGACTCCCTACAGCATAGCTTGCAGTGTAATAGAAATCTATAATGGGGTAAGTCATAAACTAGCTGAATGCTCTATTAGGTTGACCGTTCTATTAGAATATCTCGATCTCGCATTTGCTACATGGAGTTGGCTTTCGAATCATAACTCAGTAGTTTGTACTCTGATTGTTCTGTAGTACTGCAAGGACTTTCTACGGTGACTATTCCAGCTATATACTCATTTTTAGCTCACTGCTCTAAGCTGTTTGCCTAGTAGGCGTGAAAATTATTGGTATTTTTATTCACGAATCTCGATCGCGCAATTGTTACACACCTTCGGTTTCATGTCATATCTCCATGATCTTTATTTCGATTGCTTTCAAACCGCCAAAAGGCACTCCTACAATGGTTGATCTATCCACAAAAAGATTTTCAACTCATTCCATGAAGCGGTTTACCCTGTTGGCATGACAACAAATCAATCTTGGTTTAGGAAAATAATTGGTCATAAATCCTTAACCGTTCATCAGATTTGCACCAAATTTGATACTAGAATTTGCCTTTGGACTGCCTTTCTGTGTTCCAAATGTCAAGGCGATCGGAGCACACGTTTGCGTTTTATAGCAAATTTTGCAAGTGTGCGAAAACACGAAGAAGAAGAAAAAAACGAAGAAAAAGAACCGAAACTTTGGCTGCTCGTAACTCGGAAATGGCTTGAGTGATTTCCTAGAATGTGGACTCCCCTAGCTGGCGGGCAACTCTGCAGCAAATTTGGTTCGAATTGGATAAGGTATAACTGAGATACAATGGTCTGAAATTGACGTTTTCTTCCGGTCAATATACTCACGGCGTGGCGTGCCGGCTTCTTGGGCGGCACGACACTATCGTGTGTCTTGATCTCAATCACACACTTGTTACACCTAGTTGACTTTCGTAGTGTAACTCAGTGGTTTTCAATCTGATTCCTTATACACTACTGAAAGATCAATCTAAAATATTTATTCTACCTTTCTACGTACTTTCAGCTGATCCCATTAGCTATCTGCCTGGTAGGGTCGTAAGTAATACTAAAAATTCGATCATGCGATTTTTACATATGGTTGGCGTTTTTGTTATAACTCCATGACTGTTAGTGCGATTTTGTTCAAACCACAAAAGGTTTGCACTATGATAGCTACTCCATATACAGACCTATTTTCAAGTTATTCTGTTTAAGCAGTTTACCCTGGAGGCGTGACAACAAATCACCTATGGATTTTTAAAAAGATCGCGCATAACTCCCTTGTTCTTTGTTTGATCTGTACCAAAATTGGTACAGATCAGACAAAGAACACAGTATTATGCTCTTACTGCCCTCCAAATTTTAAGTAAATTGACCAAAGCATGTGTGAGTTATTATGATTTTTCTAAAGTGTGCGAGACGAAGAAGAATAAAAAGGAGAAGAAAAAGACTAAGAAGAAAAATACGAAGAAAATAAGACAAACTTTGAAGGTGTATATCTCAGTGATGGATGGGTGGATTCACCTCAAAATTGGAATGGGAAGTGCCCTACCCCACAGGGAGTCATAGCAAAAATGGTTAATTTCCATCCAGCCATTATCGAGCTATGGATGCCTGAAAACGGTATTTTCTTGGTTCCTGTAAAATACACACTTGTCTGTTGTGCGCCCACACTGGCTGTACTTGGCCGCATGACACACTATCGTGTGCCTTGATTAGAACACTATACAGCTTTTTAGAACACTAAACTCTATAATCATACATAAAACTGAAATCAAATTATGACATCAACATTTTATATCAAACTCAAAAATGAAGTGTCATGGTACATTATAACTACAGTGCATATATATACCAATACTACAGAATTGTGGATTTTCACAAATCCAAACTCTAGTAATCCAAATGCTTACTAATCTGAAGAAAAGTGACTGTTGTATTAGAGTATTTTGTCAACAATTGTATGTTCTATTAGAGTAATTGAACAAGGTTCTGTATAAAGTGCTCACTAATTCACTATATAATCTGAGCAGTCTTTGTCAACTTCAGAGCAGAGATGTTTGGATTAGTGAGGATCCACTGCATATCAATATTAGTACCGATGTTACTAGTATTGGTATTGGTCAATTTCTACTGACATTTTGCTTTAACATAAGTGCTATTACATGTATAGCATCACTATAATGTGAATTGGTGTATTACTGGTGCACATGGATTTTAATCACACAACAATTTGGCTTTCATTTCATCTAATAGTACCACTTCTTTGGTAGTTTATATAAATCAGATACACACCCACATGCCCCACAGCAGGCTAAAGGCCAGCTGCGGGCGTGCACCTGGTTTACTGAAATTGTTTTCTCGTAAAAGTGTGTGTGTGTATGTGTGTGTGTGTGTGTGCATGCCTATCCACTTATGTTTGTCCATATGCACCCATGTAGGCAAAATCATTAAATGGTAAAAACGGCTTGCACATGAGAAGTAAAAGTGATGTATGTAATTTCCGCACAGGTAAACTTTTTGATTTTTCTCAGTGGTCTGAAATATGGGTGTGGCAACTCTCCTCAGACTTTGTGAATTACCAGATTTTACAGATGTTTAACAGCTGAAAAACAGCAGTGCAGGCCTTGTAGACTACCAGGAATAGCATATCACTTTGAGTTGAAAGGGACACATCTCCTTATGCATATGAAAATAAAGAGCAGCTTTGAGTCTTTGTTGAGAGAATTTGCAGGGAAAAACACAGTCAAACTATAAAACAGTTTAAAAGATACTTCTGCATGTAATATGTTGTTTAAAGTGGTTTGTTTAACAAGCGCTTCCTTAGCAGTGCATAGCAACGTAATCAAAGAATTACAAAATTTTCATGATTTACAAAATCTGAAATTACAATAAATTAATTATGTATTATTATTGCAAAACTAAAAAAGCTAAAATAGTAATTATATGTAATAGTTGTAACATGGGAATGAGAGCTACCTCATGTTACAGCTAATATGTAACACTTCCCCATCATCAGGCTGATAGCTTGTACATGGTGATCAGTCATTCAAGCCAAGCACCAGATATACTATATACAGTGGAACCTCAGTTATCCGAATCCCTTGGGACTAGGGGTGGCCCATAAGTCTGAAAAGTCCATATCTCTGAAACTGTGTATAAATAACCTTTAAAAAGCATAAAGAACATTTTTAAAAATTTCAGTATTGTCAACTACCCTATTAGAACAGTCACTACTCTAATAGAGCAGTCATTTCTCATAGTTCGGTTGACTGAGAATCTGGATAAGAAGGGTTCGGATAACTGAGGTTCACTGTATGCATTCCTAAAATTTCGATGAGGGGTACGCAGCTAGTTATGTTCGGTTACGATGAATGGACAAATCCTAGAGATATCATGGAGAATTTTGGTTATGCGAATTTAAAGTTTCAATCAATGCTATTGAATCATTTATGGAAATGCCTAGATAGGTAAGCTTGCTAGTAGAGTCATTACGTCATGCAGAGTGGTAACTTTGGGATGGGAGTGTGGTCCATATTCGGAAATGTGCAGAAACGATTGGTGAATAAGCTATAGCACTGGTTCTCACCTTAGCCCAACATTTTCAACTTGTAGGATAGCGAGGATAACAAAACACTCTCTTTCTGAGTGGTTTTCATGGAAAAATCCAAGTTGTGCATAATAATCATTGAGTATTAATCACGGGCTACATTTTGTATGTAGCTCGGCTAGCTGGGTTACATACAAAATGTAGCCCTGGTGGCTTACATAGTTACCAGATGAGTTAGCTAGCTGCATGGTGCCTGGTTTTTAGAAGTAGCACAACATCAATTTGTTTGCTCTGTTGTTATGTACTGACAAAAAAAAAACAGACAAGTTTGGTTTCAAAACACTTTATTATGTTGTATCTCAAAAAACATTGGTTAACCTTTTGAAACTATATTGGCAGTATTTTTAACGTCAGTTAACAAGAAAGTATGTGTCGGTAACTAAAGGTTAGTATCTGGATGTAAAATGTGATGCCATAACTTGCACTATATACACATCTATTATTACATACCCAAAATGTAACATAAACACTTACCTTCAGGAAGTTTCTCTAAAACATCTTTTAGTGCAGCATTGGGAAATGTAAATTGAGTGCTTCCTCCAGTGAATTCACTCAGATCATCATTTGCACTTGGAAACATGTAAGGTTCTCCTGCCTGAACACTATCATTGGATATTAGTGAAGCCTTGATTACTGGAAGGATTAATTATAATAATTTCAGCATCACAACTAAAAACATTTACCAATATTTTTCTTTGTCTTGATAACTTCATTTGTCTCATTATTCAGTGTTGCTGCGAAAAGTCTTCCAAATTGTTCAGTACTGTTAACTAAGGATTGACTGGTTTCTGGTGATGTCTGTACAGAAATTAGTGTTAACAAAAAAATACACATTAAGTCTGTCTACTTGTTGTAGTTGTTGCCAATTTCTTTGGTTGTTGTTATCAAGTAGATTGTCAATCACTGAAGTAGTTTCCTGTGTGTACAAAGTAAAATTGCAAAACATACAATATAATGTATACCACACAAAAACAGCCACTCTGTAAAAAAATGGTGCAGCCTTAAAAAGCCTGGGTGAAAAAGTTAAAGGTGGTGGCCAAGAAATAGCTGCAATGATGTTTATGCTAATAAATTTTAACAATGCATACAGTCATTTTTTTAATCATTAACATCATTGCAGCCATTTCTTGGCCGCCACCTTTGATTTCACAACTTTTTCACCTAGGCTTTTTAAGGCCGCGCCATTTTTTCACGGCTTGGCTGTTTTTGTGTGGATTTCACTTCTTTTTGTACTAATTCAATATTATTGTAATACTCTAATAGAGTGCACATTTTTTGAGGACTTTTAATAGAACATACATAGAATGTTCTAGAACAATCTAGAACTTCCATTGGTAGATCTATGAAATTACAAATGTTTGATTATTATAAGTAGATTTCAACTAGAAATTTCGTTTATAAAGCAGAAATCAAGTGAGGTGATTAACCAAGGTAGCAGTGGTTCAGTGGTTAAGAATACTGGTGTTAGGGTATGGAGGTCCCTGGTTCAAACTCTAGTAAGGGTTTTTTTGACATTTTTGTACACCATTTTTACCCCGTGGTGACTGCTCTATTAGAGTATCTCGATCCCACAAGTTTACATTAGGTTGGTTTTTACTTTACAACTTTGTCACTGTAACTATATTGCTATTCAAACTATCAAAAGGCACTGCTACGATGATCAGCCTATCTACATACCAATTTTCAAGCTATTCCTATACTCAGTTTACCCTGTAGCCGTGACATAAGTTCTATCTTTTTTTAGTGAATACACACTCATAACTCCTTGGATATTCCTCAGACTCACAACAAACTTGGTACATGAATCCACAGTTACACGCTCTTCATTTGTGCCAAAGATCGAGGCAATCAAGTTACATGTTTGCATTTTATAGCAATTTTTGCAAAGTGTGTGAAAAGAAAAATTGAAGCCCCCATATGGCATAAGAAGAAAAAACGAAGAAATTAAAATGAAACTTTGATTGCCCATATCTCGCAAATGGCTGTTGCAAATTTCATCAAATGTTCTGCGTGGCATACCCTACCTGGCGGACAGCTATAATAGAAAAATGGTGTGCTTTGGAGAAGGGGCCATGGAGCTATGAACGCATGAAAAAGTGGTTTCTTTCTTCCTGTCAATATACTATTGGTGTGGTCGCTGGATTTCTTGGCCGCACAACACACTACCATGTGTCTTGATGTACATTTACCTCAAACAACATGTCATCCGGTCGTAACCTGTCAACCACTGTTTCTGTAACACTATATATACAGCAGTGTTTAAACTTAAATTGCACATGATAACGTTAATTTACTTGCTAATAGTTTTGATGATATCAACTGCTATGCCAAGTTCTGTTGCAAAATTTTCCTCTTCTTGCTCTGTTTTAGTCAAGTTTGAAAGGGTTGTGGCAATACCAGTAACTGCCTTGATTTTTTCAGTATCATTCAGGATATTTAAAGACATAGTGATGTTATTTGCCTATAAAGAGCAATAATAGTGGCTAATATTCACTACACAATGATTTACATACCTCATCAATTAGCTCCTTAAATCTTACTCTGAAGCACTCATTTAATTCCTCCCAATCATTAATACCTCTGCATCTTCTTTGTATAGTACCTTGATTAATGTATAAGTTAAAGTTGCCAAATGTGACCCACCAAGCAAAAACCACTTGTTTCATACATTCCTCAAATTCCATTTTATTGCTTCTCTGTTATTTGAAGTAACAAAGAAGTGGACAGCTAAAGTTTCAGCCTTTTGTGATGAAAAGTTTTGAAGTTATAGTGCTAGACAGTTGGAATAGGAATAAACTTGATTTATACAGCAACAATACAGCAATTAAAATACAGGTGCTCATTTAAGGCTACGGGTTAGGCGCTTAATAATAAGTTATTATTTTTCGATGCACGATAATGGATGGTGCAATATTGGTACGAAACTTGAGCAGGTGTTAGTGAGAATGTTGTTAACTTTAAAGCGTTGCATAGCCACGTGATAATAGCGGAGGAATCGTACAAAGTGAGTGTTAATAATTTACTGCGGAAGATAGTCAAGTGTAAAATTAAGTCCCCCCCAATATGATTGAACCAGCGTTTAGCGTTACTGCTTAATGTGGTTATTAATCATCAAAAAGAGCAGCTGTCAGCCAATTAGTACTAATTTTTTATGGCAGTTTCAATGGGTGGTTATATTATCTAGGTCCTGTCATGGAGACTTTGTGGGAAAACTGACTAGAGGCTGGTTAGTTATCGTATCTTTCAAGGATAATGGCGATTAGTTCTGCAACGGAAATACCGCGAGTGCACTACAATGCTGTTACAATTGGATAACAACTTGATTCGTTTGTGAGGACCTAGAAATCACTAAGTAATAGCTTATTAATGCTAAATATCATGGTGTGGCTTCCCATGAAACCTGGTTTTTGATGAATAGAAACTCAACAATTTCGCTGTTTAATGCCTGCATTTCTGTACAAGCGCACCTCTTGTTGAGTGTATTGCCACTTTTGGTATTACTTGTATGTTAATATACCATATTATTTTAGTGTGTTCTTCTGTACAAAACGATTAAAACAGAACTATAAGCAAAGCGCCTACAAAATTATTTACTGGGTAACCCATAACCTTAATCAATCATAACTCATGACTAAAACAAGCTAGAAGACGGGGTTTGGCTCAGTCTGTTCACCATGAGCTGGCACATCAATCAAAGTATAAAGTTTTTCCTATACATCTCAAGTGTGGACAAAGAAGGAGGCCATTCAACAGTTAAATGACAACAGTAAACTCTATTCTAGAACATTGCAAACAAGCACCCATAACTCACGTACCATACGCTGCATGAACATAAAATAAAGATTTTCTTACTCCCAATGAACAGGAGAATCTGGTGATGGATAGCTTTTATTGATTAAAGCTTTGTTTCAGTACATATTGAAGCAATTGAAACATGGATAAAATTGTTACATATGTACAGTAGCATGCATAGTTTTTACCCAGTTTATTTCAATATGTTTTTATAGCATTGCTCAGCGGGTAACATGTTACCTATGGTACCGCCCAAGCACAACGCCGCACTTGCTCGCACTCGCTCGCACATGCAACTTTGCTCGAGATATGTCAATCTATGTACAATAGTACTTTTGTAACAATATTATAATGAATTTAAAAAACAATGGTTTAAAATGCCAGTTTCAGAAAAAAAATCACGCAAGTTTTTAATGCCTTACTTGTCGGTGAATTAACACTTCAATAGATAAATTCTGGACATCACTGTGTTCGCCTGTTCATAGGAAGCATAGAAATTCATGTTTCATCTCCAATGTGAAAGGGTTTCTGAGTCACAGACATTTGTTTACAGTGTGGTAATGAAAGAATTTACCAACAATTGTTATTCTGTGAATTCACTTTCCTTCTCAAACGAAAGTGTGTTTTAGACAAATACTATACCTTGGTGGATTCACAAATTCATGGCGAATACAGTGAGTCAAGATTTAATACTGTATGCCATTGTATCAGTACGTTATGATGGCTTATGTAAGTGCCTGTAGATTATTTTCTTGATAGCTTCTGTACATCAATTTATTTGCTCATCTAGCTGTCTAGTGCTGTATTTCTATCACTACTCAACTTATGAAGCTGAAACTTACCCAGTACATTCCTCTGTCCACACCTTCTGTAGCTAAAGTCTTTGAGCAGGCTGTAGGACCAGGTGTCCTACAGACCTTCAGCACTTGTGCTGTAAAGCATTAATAAAATAAAATAAGATATAGACAACAAAGAACAAATAAAATGAATTTCGAAAAATGTGCAGATATTGACGGTTTTCTAAAATTAGGTCACAAATGATATAAGTCATGAAAGTTTGAAAAGTAAGTAAATACCTGTGCCAAAAACAGCGCAGCTGTAAAAAAAGGCGAGGCCAAGAATGCACAAGTACATGTTCATGGAGTAACTACAACCAAAAGTCATGATATCAAAATCTGGCCAAGAAAGCATTTACAGTATAGGCATTCATTTTCTATATACTTCACATTATCACATCCAGCTAGCTGTACATGTGTGCTTGCAATATAAACAAACAATACTACTGAGACGATAAAGATGATTACACTGCATTGTTACCAAAATTAATTTAACTAAAAATTTACAATTGGTTTCTACTTGGCCATCTTTTTATTTTGATGTACAGTGCAAAAAGATGGCCAAGTAGAAACCAATTGTAAATTTTAGTTAAATTAATTTTGGTAACAATGCAGTGTAATCATCTTTATTGTCTCAGTAGTATTGTTTGTTTATATTGCAAGCACACATGTACAGCTAGCTGGATGTGATAATGTGAAGCATATAGAAAATGAATGCCTATACTGTAAATGCTTTCTTGGCCAGATTTTGATATCATGACTTTTGGTTGTAGTTACTCCATGAACATGTACTTGTGCATTCTTGGACTCGCCTTATTTTACAGCTAGGCTGTTTTTGGCACAGAATATCACTACTTTTTGTTGAATGGAGAACATACAGTTGCTGAAGATTGGCTATTATATTACATAGGAGACACTGATGCATAATAACAGCTTCAGTATCAGATTAGCTAGTTAAATCAGTAGCAAAAGCTTCAAGTTCAGTGTTTAGAAGCGCTACTAAAAGTGACTTGCTAAGAGAAAACTCGTTAAAACTGTTCAAATTTCCCTCAAGGACTCAGGTGATAGTTTGCGTGATGTTTCACGTGAAAATAAGAAGAGGGGATAGTGACAAAGTCGAGGCTACCATCTTAATGGTTCTTCCTGAAGCGGTGCTATAACTAGTCTGTATGCGTAACAAGTGGAGGCGAATCGGCTGCGAGTAGTTGCTGAATGTATGCCTCGGAATGGACATGAAGGCGTAGTCTCGTGCCCAGACCGCTTTTTTTCTTTTTGTGTGGGGGCTGGGCACAAGACTAATGAAGGCGCTGAACGCATCACACTCAGTATTCTCCCAGCGAATTGCCGAGTAAGTTTGTGTATAAGTCATTGTAAACGGATATATAACTGCCGTCGTAATTTTAGACAGGAATCCCCCATGCCATAGTAGCTTCCTGGGATTATATTATATATGTGACCGGATTTCACATAACAAGGCTTCCACACACACAAAATCAAACTTGCTTTTTTACCAGAAATGGATTGCTGGCCTAATACACTATCATATTCCACACTGTACTTCCTTCAGGACTGGCAAGTCTGGTTTCTGTAGCAGCTTTCTTCCGACTCTGTCAAAGCCACGAGTGGGAGATTGGCGCCATTGAATGGCCATGGCTTTGTGATAATGGTGTGTAGTGAGTTGGGACTTCACAGAGAGCTCGCCAATAGTGTTCTCAGTAAATTTGGAGTGATTTGAGGGCCATGGAGAGCCCAAACTTGGCCTCTTATTTCCAATCGTCTTCTTGCTTCATTTTATACCCCTATATTAAGCCCACCCCCCACCCTCCCACCCTATTACTACTACCTGTGATATTATTACCCACTTAAGAAAAGCTGTCCAAAACTGGGCTAATTTTGGGTATCAGAAATGCATACACCCACTCAGTGATAGCTAGTAAATAGATGAATACTTGGTGCAAATTTTGTTTGCAAAACTGTAGGCACTGGGAAGTTATTACACAATGACTACTTAAAATCACCATATCTCCTAACGAAGCTTTGTGTGTCGAAGCCTGGTTTTGTCAAATTCAGTCACATACATGCATTTGTAGGCCAGATCCTTGTTCTAGCAGCTGTGTGGGTCAGACCGCGAACAAGTTGAGCTGAACCCTAGTGAGAAAACAGCTAAAATTGAAAGATTTTTTCTCAACATTTCAACCAACCAGATGGTTGGTGATGACAACAAAGTTGTCAAGAGCAGACAAATGCTTCCATCAACAGTTCAGGAAAGGCTATAAGGCTATATACTTTTATGGCTTTCTCTAATGTATGGTGAAATCTTTGGCTATAAATAATGTGTCAGGCATTTGAATGATTAGCAAGTAAGTCAATACTACAAAACTAATAAGTTAATATTTTTGAGGGCTCAGCTCAATGCGTACATACAGTATACCATAATTACTATGCATTGATTGATTGGTGTGATAATAATATAAGCAGATCTGAGACAACCATGGACCCTACTATATAGTAACTGGGCAGATATATAGAGTTATGTATACTCTGATATAATTGTTGAGTGTTGTAGTTTTCCAATGGTCAATGCTAAATTAACCATTTTAGATAGCTTTTTGTGATGTTGAAGGTGTTAGGCAAACTCCAGTTAGGGGCAGGCAATAAAAGATTATTTTTCAAAACAGGAGAAGAATATGCTTAGGCCCGCAAGGTACAGGCTTAGTCTACTTACCCCAGTAGATGCACCATATTATATATAATGCACATATCAACATATTTCCCTACTAACCCCCCCCCTTCAGGCATATATAGGGCTATAGTGGGCACAACCGAATGTTAAATGCCCCATGGTAGGACAAACCTATTGTGTTAAATCCCCACCATTGGCTCCAGTTGCAACATGGGGGATTTGACAGCGTAGAAAAAAATACTTGGGTGCTTAATGAATGATTGTCAAATGCCCCATAGTGAAGCAGCAGTTTCATGTCAATTCACCTTGTAAAGCCCCACTTACATCCAAGGGGAGTGGCAGGGTAACACATTGGTAGGTGCATAATGGGTTTGCATCATAACCTTGTGTTGAGATTTAGTCTGTCTTGCTTTTTTCAGCTAATGTGCTTATCCTCAAACAATCAGGACTGGAAAAACTACAAATTGTCTTCTACTTTTATCTATCAACTATCCAATCACTGCTAGTTTATTAAAATTTCCTTTGCTGTTGTAACTTGTTTACCATTATGCTATAACCATAAGTCCCTCCTAGTTTATATGTCTCCTAGCAACAAATATTGTTATGTCAACAATGTAGGTGAGAACGACAAAAGAAGTCAAGTAATATACTCCAAAATTGGTCATCGATTGCTGCAGTATGCTGAATACATCTTGGGAATGACTATGTTGGATGCTCACTTTAACAATAATCATAATAGTGGAAGAAAGTGTTTGTTGACATGTTAGTCTGACTATGATTACACGATTTTAGTTAGCTGTGCCGTACCATACTGTATCCCTTTCTGTATATGCAGGGTGGATACTGATGTTGTGACTGTTGGCGGGTGAGTTTATGGTCAATGGACAAATCACGCAAATGGTGAAGAAAAAATAATATGTGGTACCAAGACGACACTACTATATTATGAACTCTTGGTGGTACTTCATAGCCAAACACTAGTGTATCTGGCTTCTTGTGCTATTGTAGTCTTTTTTTTATGGGATTATCATAATGTAAATGTTTACTATTACAATATATCATGCTATCATTAAAGAGTTTCTATAATTGTGGGTGGTTGCATGAGGGTCTACGAAGTGCTGTGACTGAAAGGTGATACGCTGGTGCTGCATGGCTTTTTAAGTCAACACTGAAGTTTCACAGGCACTGAAGGGCTGGGGCGGAATTAGAGACGTGCACGGGTAATGTGGCAGTAAATTACTTCAACTGTATCACTACAGCGGGTATGAAACAGCTGGCTATAGCTAGCTATGTACGGCCCTGCATGGGCTGGAGTCAGGTCACGCCGACGAGTCAGTGAAGGCATACCGTGGCGAAATTAAAACAAATCAGTGACTGCTCACAATTAAACCAAGAGTTGACAGCACAGTGTCTATCAAATCGGCCAGCTCGCTATGGCTAATGACCTTACCCCTCGCCTTACCCACTTCCACACTGTTTGGGTTTGGGAAATGAGGCGGGCGCCCTCACCTCGATGTCATGGCGGCAAGTTTGAATCTTCAAAGAGCACAAAAGCGATCTCATAAACTAACAAACAACTTTTAGCGAAACTAAATGTACAGATACATTGTGTAAAAAGCCCCTAATAGCCGCAGCCTTTTTACAATACGACTTCATAGTTGAAAGAAAATCGCTTCAATGGGATGCGATGACGAAGAAAATGAAAAAAAGAACAATGCACATTTGAATAAATAATTTAATTAACGCATGGTAAATGGGTGGGCGATAGAACAAACTACTTCAACAATTCGCCTGACTTTTCGTGTGGTAGTTACTCATTATACAAAGATTACATGCCCCTGGTTTCAAGGTGGAATCTTTTAGTAAGCCTGAGATTTTGCAATGTGGATTTTAAAAGATTGCGTAATAGATCCCTCATGTAAATGACTCACAGTAGTGGTCGCGTGTTTATTAATTTTGTGGGCGCGCACTTTGTGCTTCTTGGCCTCGCGATTCACTACCGTGAGTCTTGACTATGTGCCCACATGCCTGGCTACAGTAACAAATAGTTTTTTAATACTTACATAAATGGGGTCTAGATTAGCTAGCAATATTATTAAACCAGGCGTACACCCACATCTGGCCTTCAGCATCTGCTTTACTGAATTTTTTCTTGACCTACCTATCTAGCTGTGTATGTTTGTCCACATGCACCCACATGAGCAAATTGTTAATGGTAAAAGCAGCTTGCTAGTGAGAAGTAAAAGCAAACTGAATTCTGTATTAAAGTAAACTTTGCTCTGAGGTGGTTTCTTTTTGGAGGTCTGAAATGCGGGTGTGGTGACTATCCATAGACTTTGTGAATTACCTTCCCTTCAAGTTTTACCAACTGAGAAACAATGGTGCAGGCCTTGTAGACTGCCAGGAATAGCCTATCCCTTCAAGCTGAAAAGTGGGAATGTTCCCTACATATGCGAACAAAAATGAAGAGTAGTTTTGAGGCTTTGCTGAGAGAATTTGCAAGAAAAAACATCATAGTATAAAACAGTTTAGAAGATACTTCTGTGCGTAACATGTTGTTAAAAGCAGTCTGTTAAACAAACGTTTCCTTAGCAACGCATAGGAAGAATTATGAAATTTTTATAAATTATGAAATCCAATGTTACATTAATTTATTATCATTATTTGTTATCTAGGACCACATCAAATACAACTAAGTACATACACTAATGTGACAATCCCCTAGTGATGCATACAAAACATAAAGGAGAGAGCTATACATTATTGCAGTATTGCATGATTATTAGCAACATCACCGAAGATAAAAGTTACTCAAGCTATGCAGCCACTATGCAGCACAGTTTCAACATCAACTAGAGGTCACTGGTGGCTAAATATGATTTATCGATGGTGTGGCAATGGCACAGTGATGGGGTACACACTATATGTATACACAACCTACAGGAGATATACAATACTGTAGGAGTATGCAAGCCAGGTGAACCAGATAAAGGAAGACAGCCAAGCCAACCAGAGCCTAGTAAGCTAGGTAAAGGAAAAATGTACAATAATACAAGAAAACATTTAAAGATACCACATTCTTTACAATACATTAGTACAAACAGACAACCAAACCAACCAGAGTCTAGCAAGTCAGAAAAAATATAAAATACAAGACATATGTACATTACAATACAAACAAATATACCTGTCCTTGTGCAGCTGGCATGTCAAACCTATTCAGGTGTCCTGCAGCCATCGATACATGGAGCGCATCCACTGGCAGCTGGCATGGCGACTTGAGACTCAGTGTGCCAGCTGGCAACACTTTCAAACACACTTGAACAGTAGTTTGCTCGTAACAATAGCCATTTGAAACTGCTCGATTGATAGTGGGTGTATAGAGTTGTCGTATCGTTTCTATCACCTCCACAGAAACCTTCACCCATTATACGATTATCTTTTCATACAACATGGATTCTATCCCCAGTGAGTGCGAAGCCTTAGGCCTTGTAGATTTCTCAAACATTATTTATTAATTATTTATTTATTTATTTATTCATTCATTATTAATGACGTAATTTTAATTGCATTTTGTATTATCTTTAGTACTTGGTTGCATAATAACGCTCTACAGTGACTAACACTGAAGGTCTGATAACAACTTGTGCTGCAGAATAAGGTGAGAAAGGGACCAAAGTAAGGAAAAAAATCCCTACAACCCCAGGATTCAAACTGCAGGTCACCCAATGTCTAGTTAGAGCCACTTTTTTCATTAGGGTTTAACATTGTTCAAAAAGTTGCTACGAAATATTAATTTTTTTTGGAATTTTCTACTGACTGACTGACTGACTTATGCCTTCAGACAAGCTTAACTTGATAATATGGGCTTGATTTATTCACTGTTAGACGTCACTTCAGACCAACTGGTGCCTTTTGGCATACCGTAGTACATACAATGCATGCTTACCTGTGTTCTCCTTTGTGTCCCATTTATCTTTGCTGACAGTGCAAGGTGTCAATTTGTGGCATTGCTGCATGATGGCTTCCCTACAAATTGTCCAAGTTTTCCATCTGACTGATTAATTGCGGAGGCCCTTCTCTTCTTTAGTGACACTAACATAGATGAAAACAAATAGTAATGGCCACTTCACTATTCCAGTAATTAATAGTCGTGGGGTGCATGTTCAGACAAAACAATAAGCCTGGTGCCATTCTTTTCGTTCTAATGCAGTATGTGTGGGGTTCAACAGTAATAGCAATGTTATAAAAAAGTAAACAATCATAAGGAAAAATTAAGAAGATTAGGGATCATAGAAATAAAAAGGTAGTGAAACAAGGGAGATCGCTATATGTGAAGATATACTAGTGCTAATTCAGTTGTGGGTATAGACTGAAGTAGGGATTTAATGTTCACTAGTATATCTTCAGGTGTAGGTGACCTTCCTTGTTAAAAAAAGAAAAAAAATATATATATCAAGACACACGATAGTGTGTTGTGCAGCCCAAGAAGCCAGCGCGCCACACCGTAAGTATATTGACAGGAAGAAAACGTCATTTTCACACCTTAGTATCTCGGTGATACCTCATCCAATTGGAACCACAATTGCTGCACAGTTGCCCACCAGCCAGGGAAGTCCACATTCTAAATGTGAAGGAAATCGCTCAAGCCATTTCCGAGTTGTGAGCAGCCAAAGTTTTGGTTATTTTTTGGCTTTTTTCTTCTTCATGTTTTCGCACACTTGCAAAAATTGCTATACAACACAAACGCGTACTCTGATCACCTTGGAATTTGGCACACAGAAAGGGAGTCCAAAGGTGAATCCTAGTATCAAACTTTGGTGTAAATCAGATGAATGGTTAAGGATTTATGACCAATTATTCGTGCAAAACAAGATCAATTTGTTGTCATGCCTACAGGGTAAACCGCTTCATGGAATGAGTTGAACATCGTTTTGTGGATAGATCAACCATTGTAGGAGTGCTTTTTGGTGGTTTGAAAGCAATTGAAATAAAGATCATGGAGATAAGACATGAAACCGAAGGTGTGTAACAATTCTGCGATCAAAATCCGTGAATAAAAATACCAATAATTTTCACGCCTACCAGGCAAACCACTTAGAGCAGCGAGCTGAAAATGGATATGTAGTTGGAACATTCATCGTAGAAAGTACTTGCAGTAGTACAGAACAATTGGTTTACAAACCACTGACTTATGATTCCAAAGCCAACTCCGTGTAGCAAATGCGAGATCAAGATACTCTAATAGAACAGTCACCCTAATAGAGCATTGAGCTAGTTCATGACTTACTCCATTATTGATTTCTATTACATTTAAAGTTATGCTGTAGGGAGTTCAGCAGTAACCAGTTAATATTGTAGACAGTCCAGCTACAAGCAAGTCACCCTGTAGAGTTCAGCTACAAATAATATCACTGTAAAATTATAAAAAGTCACACCGAAGAGATTTCAGCTATCAACAAGTCATGCACCCTGTAGAAAGTTCAGCTACAAACAATTCACTCTGTAGAAATTCTGCTACAAACAAGTCTTCATGCAGAGAGTTCAACAACCAAAATCCACCATGTAAAAAGTTCAGCTTTACTAACAAGTTATTCCACAGCTAGAAACAAGAGAGAGCTCAGCTAGAAAATGTCATCTTGTAGAGAGTTCAGCTACAAACAAATCACCCTGCAGAGAGTTCAGCTACAAAGAAACCATCCTGTAGAGAGTTCAGCTACAAACAAATCACCTTGTAGAGAGTTCAACTAGACACAAGTCACCCTGTAGAGAGTTCAGCTATGAACAAATCACCCTAGAAGGAGTTCAGCTTAAAACAAGTCACCAGTAGAGAGATCAGCTAGAGCCTTGTACAGCAGTCAGCTAGAAGAAATCACCTTGCAGAGAGTTCAGCTACAAAGAAACCATCCTGTAGAGAGTTCAGCTACAAACAAATCACCCTGTAGAGAGTTCAGCTACAACCAAATCACCCTACATTGAGATCGGCTACAAAGAAACCATCATGTAGAGAGTTCAGCAGCAAAAAAATCACCCTGTAGAGGGTTCAGCTACAAAAAGATCACCCTGCAGAGAGTTCAGCTAGAAGAAAGTTGCCTTGTAGAGAATTTGGCTACAAGGAAACCACCATGTAGAGATTTCAGCTGCAAACAAATCACCCTGTAGAGAATTCAACTACAAACAAATCGCCCTGTAGAGAGATCAGCTAGAAGAAGTCACCTTGTAGAGAGTTCAGCTACAAAGAAACCACCATAAACAATTCACCTGTAGAGAGTTCAGCTAGAAACAAGTCACCCTGTACAGAGATCAGCTAGAAACAAGTCACCCTGTACAGAGATCAGCTACCAAGAAACCATCCTGTAGAGAGTTCAGCTACAAACATGTTACCCTATAGAGAGATCAGTTAGAAACAATCATCTTGTAGAGAGTTCAGCTACAAACAAATCACCCTGTAGAGAGTTTGATTACAAACAGATAACCCTATAGAGAGTTCAGCTAGAAGAAGTTACCTTGTAGAGAGTTCAGCTACAAAGAAACTACCATGTAAAGAGTTCAGTTGCAAACAAATCACCTGTAGAGAGTTCATCTAGAAACAAATCACCCTGTAGAGAGATCAACTAGAAGAGGTAACCTTGTAGAGAGTTCAGCTACAAGAAGCCACCAGGTAAAGAGTACAGCTGCAAACAAATCACCTGTACAGAGTTTAGCTACAAACAAATCACCCTGTAGAGAGATCAGCTAGAAGAAATCACCTTGTAGAGAGTTCAGCTACAAAGAAACTACCATAAACAAATCACCTGTAGAGAGTTCAGCTAGACACAAGTCACCATGTAGAGAGATCAGCTACAAAGAAACCATCCTGTAGAGAGTTCAGCTACAAACAAGTTACCCTATAGAGAAATCAGCTAGAAACAAATCATCTTGTAGAGAGTTCAACTACAAGCAAATCCCCCCGTAGAGAGCTCAATTACAAACAGATAACGTTCAGCTGGAAACAAGTCACCTTGTAGAAAGATCTGCTAGAAATAATTCATCCTGTAGAGAAATCAGCTAGAAGGATCACCTTGCAGAGAGTTTAGCTACAAACAAATCACACTGCAGATATTTCAGCTACAAACAAATCACCCTGTAGAAAGATCAGCTAGAAGAAGTTACATTGTAGATAGTTAAGCTACAAACAAGTCACCATTTTGGGAGTTCAGCTACTGTGTAAACAAATTACCCTGTAGAGAGACTGGCTAGAAAAAAGGAGAGATCAGCTAGAAACAAGTCACTCTGTAGAGAGATCAGCTAGAAACAAACCCACCTGTAAAGAGTTCATCTACAAGCAAATCACCCTTTAGAGAGTTCAGCTACATTTCAAGTCACTTAGTAGAGAGATCAGCTGCAAACAAGTTATTTGTAGGGAACAATTGATATGTAATAAATAATTATTATATGTATTATATATATATATATATATAATTTGTACATAACTGATAAAATCAGATTTTAAAATATTTAAAATCTTTTTCATCTTTTCTTCTTCCTGTGGTAAAGAAAAAAAAAAAAGATAGGTTAAAAAGGCTCCAAAGCTGACCATAGGTTGGCTTTGGGGTATACAAATACAAAAAGAAGTGAAATTTAATCCAAAACAGCCAAGCTGTAAAAAAAAAGAGTGTGGCCCTTAAAAAGGCTATGGTAAAAAAAGATGTGAAATCCAAGGTGGTGGCCAAGAAATGGCTGTGATGGTAGGTTAATGGTAAAAAATTTAATAACGACAATTCAGGTGAATTTGTGCAAAGACCATGCGGCACCAAATTCATCTGAATTGTCATTATTAGAATTTTTACCATTAACCTACCATCGCAGCCATGTCTTGGCTGCCACCTTGGATTTCACATCTTTTTTTTTTTGCCATGGCCTTTTTAAGGGCCACACTCTTTTTTTACAGCTTGGCTGTTTTGGATTAGATATATATCTAATCCAAAACAGCCAAGCTGTAAAAAAAGTGTGCGGCCCTCAGAAAGGCTATGGTGAAAAAAGATGTGAAATCCAAGGTGGCGGCCAAGAAATGGCTGTGATGGTAGGTTAATGGTAAAAATTTTAATAATGACAATTCAGGTAAATTTTGTGATGCGGCACAAAAATTCACCTGAATTGTCGTTATTAAAATTTTTACCATTAACCTACCATCACAGCCATTTCTTGGCCGCCACCTTGGATTTCACATCTTTTTTCACCATAGCCTTTCTGAGGGCCGCACACTTTTTTTACAGCTTGGCTGTTTTGGATTAGATTTCATTTCTTTTTGTATTTGTATACCCCAAAGCCGGCCTATGGCCAGCTTTGGGACTTTTTTAACCTATGTTTTTTTTCTTTACTACAGGAAGAAGTAAAGATGAAGTAGATATACTTTAAATATTTTATCAGTAAATGTACAAATTATATATATAATACATATGTGACCGGATTTGCAAAAAGGGGCCTTCCACACACATCCAATTTGCCAACTTTGACAATTGATAACTTCAGATTGGAAAGAGCTATTGCCTTGAAATTTGGGCAGTGGTGATTTCTTTGCAGCTGAACTCTCCACATCATGGTTTCTTTGTAGCTGAACTCTCTATAAAGGCAATTTCTTCTAGCTGATCTCTCTACAGGGAGATTTGTTTGTAGCTGAACTATCTACAAGGTAACTTCTTCTAGCTGATCTCTCTACAGGGTGATTTGTTCGTAGCCGAATTCTGTACAGGCGATGTGTTTGCAGCTGAGCTCTTTACAAAATGGTTTCTTTGTAGCTGAACTCTCTACAAAGTAACTTCTTCTAACTGATCTTTCTACAGCGTGATTTGTTTGTAGCTGAACTATCTACAAGGTAATTTCTTCTAGCTGATCTCTGTACAGGGTGATTTATTTGTAGCTGAATTCTGTACAGGTGATTTGTTTACAGCTGAGCTCTTTACAAAATGGTTTCTTTGTAGCTGAACTCTCTAAAAGGTAACTTCTTCTAACTGATCTTTCTACAGGGTGATTTGTTTGTAGCTGAACTATCTACAAGGTAATATCTTCTAGCTGATCTCTCTACAGGGCGATTTGTTTGTAGCTGAATTCTGTACAGGTGATTTGTTTGCAGCTGAGCTCTTTACAGAATGGTTTCTTTGTAGCTGAACTCTCTACAAGGTAATTTCTTCTAGCTGATCTCTCTACAGGGAGATTTGTTTGTAGCTGAACTATCTGCAAGGTAATTTCTTCTAGCTGATCTCTCTACAGGGTGATTTGTTTGTAGCTGAATTCTGTACAGGTGATTTGTTTGCAGCTGAGCTCTTTACAGAATGGTTTCTTTGTAGCTGAACTCTCTACAAGGTAGCTTTTCTAGCTGATGTCTTTACAAGGTGGCTAGTTTGTAGCTGAACTCTCTACATGGTGGTTTCTTTGTAACTGAACTTTCTACAAGTTGACTTCTTCTAGCTGATCTTTCAATAGGGTGATTTGTTTGTAGCTTCACTCTCTACAAGGTAACTTCTTCTAGCTGATCTCTCTACAGGGAGATTTGTTTGTAACTGAACTCTCTACAGGTGATTTGTTTGAAGCTGAAATTTCTAAATGATGGTTTCTTTGTAGCTGAACTCTCTACAAGTTAACTTCTTCTAGCTGATCTCTCTACAGGGTGATTTGTTTGTAGATGAATTCTGTACAGGTGATTTGTTTGCAGCTGAGCTCTTTACAGAATGGTTTCTTTGTAGCTGAACTCTCTACAAGGTAACTTCTTCTAACTGATCTTTCTACAGGGCAATTTGTTCGTGGCAGAATTTTATACAGGGTGATTTCTTTGCAGCTGAACTCTCTACATGGTGGTTTCTTTGTAGCTGAACTCTCTACAAGGTAACTTCTTCTAACTGATCTCTCTACAGGGTGATTTGTTTGTAGCTGAACGATCTACAAGGTAACTTCTTCTAGCTGATCTCTCTACAGGGAGATTTGTTTGTAGCTGAACTCTCTACAGGTGATTTGTTTGAAGCTGAACTCTCTAAATGATGGTTTCTTTGTAGCTGAACTCTCTACAAGTTAACTTCTTCTAGCTGATCTCTCTACATGGTGATTTGTTTGTAGCTGAATTCTGTATAGGTGATTTGTTTGCAGCTGAGCTCTTTAAATAATGGTTTCTTTGTAGCTGAACTCTCTCAAGGTAACTTCTTCTAGCTGATGTCTTTACAGGGTCACTAGTTTGTAGCTGAATTCTCTACATGGTGGTTTCTTTTTAACTGAACTCTCTACAAGGTAACTTTTTCTAGCTCATCTTTCTACAGGGTGATTTATTTGTAGCTGAATTCTTTACAGGTGATTTTTTTGCAGCTGAGCTCTTTAAAGAATGGTTTCTTTGTAGCTGAACTCTCTACAAGGTACCTTCTTCTAGCTGATGTCTCTACTAGGTCACTAGTTTGTAGCTGAGCTCTCTACATGGTGGTTTTTTATGTAACTGAACTCTCTACAAGGTGACCTCTTCTAGCTGATCTTTCTACAGTGTGATTTGTTTGAAACCGAACTCTCTACAAGGTAACTTCTTCTAGCTGATCTCTCTACAGGGAGATTTGTTTGTAGCTGAACTCTCTACATGATGGTTTCTTTGTAGCTGAACTCTCTACAAGGTAACTTCTTCTAGCTAATCTCTCTACAGGGAGATTTGTTTGTAGCTGAACTCTCTACATGATGGTTTCTTTGTAGCTGAACTCTTTGCAAGGTAACTTCTTCTATTGATCTCTCCACAGGGCGATTTGTTTGTAGCTCAACTCTCTACATGGTGGTTTCTTTGTAGCTGAACTCTACAAGGTGATTTTTTCTAGCTGAACTATCTCTTTTCATAGTTGCATGAACTCCCTACAAGGTAACTTCTTCTAGCTGATCTCTCTACAGGGTGACTTGTGTGTAGCTGATCTCTATACAGGTTTCTTATTTCTAGCTGATCTCTTGAATTCTCTTCAGGGTGACTGCTCTATTAGGATGACTGCTCTATTAGAGTATCTCGATCTCGCACTTGCTACACCAAGTTGGATTTCGTGTTATAACTCCGTGGCTTTAAGTCTGATTCTTCTACACCATTGATGAGCCTTTCTAAGATGATTACTCCATCTGTACAACGATTTTCAAAGCATTACCCTAGGCGGTTTATCTGGTAGGCGTGGCAAACAGTCGTTTTTTTATTAGCTGATCTCGATTGCATAATTGTTACACACTGTTGGTTTTTTCGTTGTATCTTCTTGGTTTTTAGCTCGATTTCTTTCAAACCACAAAAGGTTTGAGGTTCAATAGTTAACCTATTCACCACCGATTTTCAGCTTCTTCCAAGTGGCATTACAGACAGGATGTTATCCGTAACACGGAACTAATATACTAATAAAAACGGAAATTAACCTGTCTATACAGTCTATAGTGACTAACCTGTCTATACAGTCTATAGTGACTAACCTGTCTATACTGTCTATAGTGACTAACCTGTCTATACAGTCTATAGTGACTAACCTGTCTATACCGTCTATAGTGACTTACCTGTCTATACTGTCTATAGTGACTAACCTGTCTATACGGTCTATAGTGACTAACCTGTCTATACAGTCTATAGTGACTAACCTGTCTATACTGTCTAGAGTGACTAACCTGTCTATACGGTCTATAGTGACTAACCTGTCTATACGGTCTATAGTGACTAACCTGTCTACACAGTCTATAGTGACTAACCTGTCTATACAGTCTATAGTGACTAACCTGTCTATACAGTCTATATAGTGACTAACCTGTCTATACAGTCTATAGTGACTAACCTGTCTATACATTCTATATAGTGACTAACCTGTCTATACAGTCTATAGTGACTAACCTGTCTATACAGTCTATAGTGACTAACCTGTCTATACAGTCTATAGTGACTAACCTGTCTATACAGTCTATAGTGACTAACCTGTCTATACGGTCTATAGTGACTAACCTGTCTATACCGTCTATAGTGACTAACCTGTCTATACAGTCTATAGTGACTAACCTGTCTATATAGTGACTAACCTGTCTACACAGTCTATAGTGACTAACATGTCTATATAGTCTATATAGTGACTAACCTGTCTATACAGTCTATAGTGACTAACCTGTCTATATAGTGACTAACCTGTCTATGCAGTCTATAGTGACTAACCTGTCTATACAGTCTATAGTGACTAACCTGTCTATACAGTCTATATAGTGACTAACCTGTCTATACGGTCTATAGTGACTAACCTGTCTATACCGTCTATATAGTGACTAACCTGTCTATACTGTCTATAGTGACTAACCTGTCTATACCGTCTATAGTGACTAACCTGTCTATACCGTCTATAGTGACTAACCTGTCTATACAGACTATAGTGACTAACTTGTCTATATAGTGACTAACCTGTCTATACAGTCTATATAGTGACTAACCTGTCTATACAGTCTATATAGTGACTAACCTGTCTATACAGTCTATAGTGACTAACCTGTCTACACAGTCTATAGTGACTAACCTGTCTATACAGTCTATATAGTGACTAACCTGTCTATACAGTCTATATAGTGACTAACCTGTCTATACAGTCTATAGTGACTAACCTGTCTATACAGTCTATATAGTGACTAACCTGTCTATACAGTCTATAGTGACTAACCTGTCTATATAGTGACTAACCTGTCTATACAGTCTATATAGTGACTAACCTGTCTATACAGTCTATATAGTGACTAACCTGTCTATACAGTCTATAGTGACTAACCTGTCTATACGGTCTATAGTGACTAACCTGTCTATACCGTCTATAGTGACTAACCTGTCTATACCGTCTATAGTGACTAACCTGTCTATACCGTCTATAGTGACTAACGTGTCTATACAGTCTATAGTGACTAACCTGTCTATACAGTCTATAGTGACTAACCTGTCTATACGGTCTATAGTGACTAACCTGTCTATACGGTCTATAGTGACTAACCTGTCTATACGGTCTATAGTGACTAACCTGTCTATACCATCTATAGTGACTAACCTGTCTATACCGTCTATAGTGACTAACCTGTCTATACAGTCTATATAGTGACTAACCTGTCTATACAGTCTATAGTGACTAACCTGTCTATACGGTCTATAGTGACTAACCTGTCTATACCGTCTATAGTCACTAACCTGTCTATACCGTCTATACTGACTAACCTGTCTATACCGTCTATAGTGACTAACCTGTCTATACAGTCTATAGTGACTAACCTGTCTATACGGTCTACAGTGACTAACCTGTCTATACCGTCTATAGTGACTAACCTGTCTATACAGTCTATAGTGACTAACCTGTCTATATAGTGACTAACCTGTCTATACAGTCTATATAGTGACTAACCTGTCTATACAGTCTATAGCGACTAACCTGTCTACACAGTCTATAGTGACTAACCTGTCTATACAGTCTATATAGTGACTAACCTGTCTATACAGTCTATATAGTGACTAACCTGTCTATACAGTCTATAGTGACTAACCTGTCTATACAGTCTATATAGTGACTAACCTGTCTATACAGTCTATAGTGACTAACCTGTCTATACAGTCTATAGTGACTAACCTGTCTATACGGTCTATAGTGACTAACCTGTCTATACCGTCTATAGTGACTACCCTGTCTATACCGTCTATAGTGACTAACCTGTCTATACTGTCTATAGTGACTAACCTGTCTATACAGTCTATAGTGACTAACCTGTCTATAATGTCTATGGTGACTAACCTGTCTATGCAGTCTATAGTGACTAACCTGTCTATACAGACTATAGTGACTAACCTGTCTATACAGTCTATATAGTGACTAACCTGTCTATACAGTCTATAGTGACTAACCTGTCTATACGGTCTATAGTGACTAACCTGTCTATACCGTCTATAGTGACTAACCTGTCTATACCGTCTATAGTGACTAACCTGTCTATACAGTCTATATAGTGACTAACCTATCTATACAGTCTATAGTGACTAACCTGTCTATACAGTCTATAGTGACTAACCTGTCTATACAGTCTATAGTGACTAACCTGTCTATACCGTCTATAGTGACTAACCTGTCTATACAGTCTATAGTGACTAACCTGTCTATATAGTGACTAACCTGTCTATACAGTCTATATAGTGACTAACCTGTCTATACAGTCTATAGTGACTAAACTGTCTACACAGTCTACAGTGACTAACCTGTCTATACAGTCTATATAGTGACTAACCTGTCTATACGGTCTATAGTGACTAACCTGTCTATACAGTCTATATAGTGACTAACCTGTCTATACAGTCTATAGTGACTAACCTGTCTACACAGTCTACAGTGACTAACCTGTCTATACAGTCTATAGTGACTAATCTGTCTATACGGTCTATAGTGACTAACCTGTCTATACCGTCTATATAGTGACTAACCTGTCTATACAGTCTATAGTGACTAACCTGTCTATACAGTCTATAGTGACTAACTTGTCTATACAGTCTATAGTGACTAACCTGTCTATACAGTCTATAGTGACTAACCTGTCTATACAGTCTATAGTGACTAACCTGTCTATACAGTCTATAGTGACTAACCTGTCTATACAGTCTATAGTGACTAACCTGTCTATACCGTCTATAGTGACTAACCTGTCTATACAGTCAATAGTGACTAACCTGTCTATAAAGTGACTAACCTGTCTATACAGT